>NC_041018.1:37148607-37380200 GCF_004193775.1 Glycine soja
GACTAAGTGCTGGTAAATCAGGATTGAGTTTGGCAAATCATGCCAAACACAACTTCCTCCAAATAAGACTCTTAAGAACATAAAGAAAAGAAGATGAAGGCTATTCCTTTTTGCAACTCCATTTAGTTTAGGCGTGTTTTGTCTTCAAGAAATTTGAAAAAAAATTGATTTACATACTCTTTTCCATTATCTGAACAATTGAATCATGTGGAAAAAAGTTCACAAACAATTGGAAAACATCAAACTTACCTTTCATGAGAAATACCATGTTACCCAAGTGCACGTTGTGTTTTTCAGAGTATTTCAAAAGGTTTTTAATCCCACATTACTTTATTTGGAGTGCTTTCAACTTTTAAATTGGCAAGTAAAGCCTTGGATTTGTATGCATTATGAATCAAGCGAGCACAATTGCAGTGCTATCAATGTTAATGATTATACTGCACAATTTAACTATCCTGTTTTAAAAAGAATAAAAAAAAGGTAAATGTTCTTTTTTTATCCCTGAAGTGTATAAATGAGGGAAAATTTAGTTGTGAAAAAATGAAAAATTGTGATTTAGCTCCTAGCCTTTGCTATAGGTTTGTAAAGTGCACACTACTAGAAATATTGTATTTTACGACGCACATTCTACGTCGGTCGTACATTACCCGACGTAGTAATGCACACGGTGGCATTTCCGTAAATATATAAGTTTTATATACGGCGCCTTTCGTATACGACGACGTTTCACTTAAACGCCGCGTTTGTAGCTTTGGTGGAACTAATCTAAGATGGTGTGTTTGTAGACACCGTCGTAGTTGTGGTCAGAGACAAAGACGGTGTTATGTGTGCACCGTCTTTAATTTTGTTCTTTAAAAACTCCTTGTTTCACGATGATTCAACACTCTCGCGTCCTCGAAAAAGCTATACCAAAACCCTAATGCGCATGCGCTCTGTTGCCTGAAGTCATCCCAGCGACGACTCCGTCGTGCCCACCGTGAAATTGCCTTTTCGACCACCAAGAACAAAAACCCTAGCCATTGTTCTGACCACCACCACATATCCGATCTCGTGCCCTTTGGAGTGGTGTCGCGACCTTGCTTGTGTGAAGGTAAGCATGTCGAAGTTTTTGAGTTCTTGTTTCATAATATAAGTTTTTTAGTTCTTGTTTCATAATATAAGACTTTTAAAATGTGATTATCGACTTCTTGAGTTGCCCTAACAATGTCATCGTTGAATATGCGAAAAGGATTTGAAGGCCAAAGGGTTTAGTTAAGTCAGAGTACTAACGAAGTTGATGTTGTTGGTTGTTTTGGTTTCACGTTTTTGTTATCTGGATTGGTGCACTTCGAGCATAGGTTGTTGGATTTATTACATATGCAATTGTGGTTTCGATTATTTTCTTCCATTATTACATATGCGAAGCATGAATCAAATGAGAAGCATGAATCAAATGTGCCAAAATGTTCTGGAAATTAGGTGGTCATACACTCTTACAGTGTAATTGGGTTTTGTTTGGCAATTTTTGTGCAAAATTTATGTTTGTTTGTTTCTTTACCTCTCTTTGCTTATAATTTATGATTCAAATTAATACATAAGATCAGTTTTCTCATCTTCATTTTTTCATAGCAGATAAAGAGGGAAATATCCACCTTGAAGCTGCTGAAGCATCCGAACGTGGTTAGATTATAAGAGGTAACATCCTAACCTGTTTTTTGTTTTTTTTTGTTGACCATGTGTTTTTTCTTTTTCTTTTTCTTGTTTACGTGTAAAAGTGCAGTTAATGCAGTTTAAAATCATTGATTTTATAAGTATTTCCATTTTTTATGTGTTGTTTTGGCATTTCTCTACTTAGTCAGAAAAAGTTAGCTTCGCTTTTATTTTCTTTGTGGAAACATGTGTTACTTGGTTATCGAATCAACAATGTATACAGGTTTTTCACTCATTTACATAGTCAGCAAATTGGAGTAATTAAGCTTTTTCTGAAACTAAGAGTCCAATAACTGCTATTCGAGTTGGATAATTATTTGCGTTGTGTACTTTGGGTTTGAATTATTTTTGTTACATTTTTCAGAGGAACTTAGATCAATTGGAAGACTTACTCAACAAGGTTAAATTGAAGACCATAAGGACTGAACCACCTTCTGCATCTA
This sequence comes from Glycine soja, assembly GCF_004193775.1. Lineage (NCBI taxonomy): Eukaryota > Viridiplantae > Streptophyta > Magnoliopsida > Fabales > Fabaceae > Glycine > Glycine soja. The sequence continues at coordinate 37,150,740 of NC_041018.1, forward strand.
TTGCTGGCACAAGGTACTTTTTGATTATTAATTTTGATTGTGCGTTTACAAATGATTAAAAAAAAAATTCTTATGGGGTGTTATTGGTTGGTAAGTTGGTGTATCTTTGGTGTTTCTGTAGATTCTGTAGTTGCTGCGTTACAATTTGTGGCTCCCTCTGCAAAGGGATTCTTTTTGTAAAATCATTTTGACTTAGATCCTATTTGAATGTTTCAACACGACCCACAGTAGGATATCAGATCATTATGGTGTATTTAGGAACAGATTATCATATTTATACTAATAAGTATATCCAAATGCAAATGTTTTTTTTGTTTTTTGTGTTTATATTATAATTATTGAGTCAGTATGCTGTTTCCTTTTAGAAACAAATGACAGCCACTCAGAGAATAGTATACATTACTCTCTTTCATCTCTTTTCATTCCTCACACTTTCATCCATTTTCATTCATGTATACCAAACCCATTGTAAAAGTTTGATAGGTCCTGCATTTAAAGTCAAATCAAAATTCAATCCTTAAGAAATAAGGTTGTTGTCTTAAATAGAGAAAAGTAGGACAGTAATATCCACTCCAGGAATAACATAAAATTCCTAATCTTGAATAGTTCCCCAAAATTTAGAATCCTAGTTAGCATAAAGTGCTATCTGTCAGCCTATTGAGATAAAAAGTTTGATTCTGAAAAATGATAGCATTTCTGAGCCTCCAAATTTATACTGTAGCTGCTATCCACCACATTGTCCTTCTTGTGTTAGAAACCTTTGAAGTTGCTGAGGAGTAGTGCTGGATAAAATTATCCAAAGGCCTACAGTGAAACACCTTGTCTTCCTTTACCCAAGAAAGGTATTCCCACCATATAGCCATAGTTTTGCCACAGGTGAAAAATAGATGGGATGCGGATTCGGGTTGATTGTGACAGAAAGGACATAAATCATTATCTACCTGAATCTGCCTCTTGATCAAGTTGTCCTTCGTGGGAAGTCTGTCCCATAATAACCTCCAAACAAAAGAAAGGGCTTTAGGAGGAAGTTTGATCTCCCAAAGTTTCTTGAATCCCAGGTACAGACCTTGAATGTACCATCTCAGATTTAATAACTTGATAACCAAATTTAGTTGACAAAATCCCAGAGGATTCAGCTCCCCAAACCCAGGTATCATTGAGATTGTTGTTAACTCTGATTTGGTGGATGTGATAAATGAAAATAGAGGCTAGCTGCACCTCATTATCAAACAAGTGTCTTCTCCAAACCATATTCCAGACCCATCCATTCTCTGTCCAGGATCCCACCTCTGCCACCCTTAAATCTCTTTGGGAAGAAATACTGAATAACTCATGGAATTGATCCTTTAGAGGAACTCCTTCATCACCCCAAGGATCTTCCCAAAAGAGGAATTTGTCACCTCTCCCCAGCTTCCACCTGATTTGATTATCAGCACTGACCACATTTTGCTGTTGAAAGATGGCCCTTAAATCAGCCCACCAAGTAGAGAAATACTGCTTTCGAGGACCATACTCCAATCCCCTCCAGCCATTGTACATAGAGATCAGAATTCTGGTCCAAAGCTGGTCTGGTTGGTGGAACATCAGCCACTTCCATTTGAACAACAGAGCCTTATTAAGACTTGGAAGATCTCTAATCTCCAACCCTCCCATATGCTTAGGAGAGCAGCACTGGCTCCAAGAAATCCAAGCAATCTTCCTACTATCTGGTTTTCCCCCCCCATAGGAATTCTTTGGAATTCAACTTACTAGTGTGTTTGGATTAGATTGATGGTGAAAAAAATCAATTAAATTTTCTTGATAAAGATAAAGTGATAAATAGTTGTTTCTGTTTTTTTTATGGTATGGCCATTATTTTGTGGGATAAAATGGATTGTTGTGTTTTATCCCAACACAATATATACATTGTGGCGGTTTAAAAATTAAAATACTGATTGGCTATAAACGTCACAAAGCATACAGTTGTGGTTTATTTGGTCTTAGCATTTATTGGTGGCTATAATTTGCCACAATGTTTTTTCTATTATTTTTTACCCCTTTTTGAATTTTAATGATCTAAATTAAAACAAAAAAATTTCTAAACATCTTGTCTTCAACAACATTGGAACAGCTCTGAGCTCTCTCTGGTCCTCAATTTGTGCTTTTTATCCTCCAGTTGCAACACCCTAACTTGCTAAGTCACACGCAGCACCGTGATTTTCTGTAGGTTCTCATCCTTAAACCTTAATTTCGTCCCTTGATTAAATTAATAGTTATATATATATATATATATATATATATATATATATATATATATATTTACATCTTAAAAACTATAAACCCTAATCTATACTATCTGTCAAATGACCAGACCAAAGACCCCTAATTTAATCGCAGGTCGTCATTCCTGCCAGCAGAACACAGAGGCCAACATCGTGTGTTGTTCAATCTAAGGTACCTTCTGCCTGCGTTCGTTCTATCAGTTATAGTTTCATTGTTTATTGCATTTGAGGTGGACATGAACTCCCCTGTTATGATATGTTTCCTACTTTGTAACTGTTGACTGTCATTTCTGTCATTAAGTTTCTAAATACTGAAATAACAATACCTGCACAATCAATGAGTGTGTTCTCATAAATTGACTTAAAAGAGTTGAAGCCAAGAAAGTGGCAAGGCGTTCTGATTCATTGGAACAATTTGTCTGTGAAATGACGCGTCTTTTGTTTTGAATTCAAATTGTTTACATTTTATATAACATTAAATTGCACTAACTCCCCTTAAAAGTTTTTGATATTGCACAAAACCCTTGGTTTTTTAACGTTTACAGCTACTTTCTTACAAGGGTACATGGTGTAATGATTTTCAATCAATTAATGGTATAGTGTAATGTACAAGGATATTAGTGTCATGTTTTGCAAATAATTAATAGGGTTAGTGTACGAGTAGAAAAAACAGGGATATCAGGGGGAATTTCAGTGACATTTACTGTAATTTACTCTTCATTGATATAATTTGTTTTTTTTTGGAAAGCAAATATATATATATATATATATATATATATATATATATATATATATATATATATATATATTGATTAAAAAAGTACCAGAGGTACTACAAGATACATAGTAGACCTGTAAAACAGGAAACAAAAACCACCCTACAAAAACCATTGTCAATCTTGGAACCAATTTCTTGACCATCCTCCCCTTTATTAACATTTCTATTATTGTTCTCAGCAGCAGCTTGTTCATACAATTCAATTAGTTTACTATTATCCTCAATCAAGGCTTTAAGTTTCATCTTGAGTTCATCATTCTCCTTTGCCAGCATAATTGCTGTCTCATGAGCCTCTGCTTCTCTTTTTTTTTTTTGAACAGCCAAAAATAATATTATATATATAAGAAGCATAGTACCAGAGGTACTACAAGAAAACAAAGGGTAGCATCCCCTAAAACACAGAAAAATAACCAACAGCCACCAAAATCAATAAAACCCATCCCTACAAATGACATATTAAATGAATGACAAAGACATATAAGAGGACCATTGGTGAAAAGGAACAGTAAAATCCTTTTCCCATCCCCTCAACCAAGACCAAGTGAGATAAATAGATCTGTCCATCAATTTAGATATGTCAAAAGACTGGTTGTTGAAAACCATGTCGTTTCTAAGGCTCCAAATGGATTTGGTAGCTGCAATCCACCAAATCTTCCTCCTTCTGTTAGAATTCCTCGATCCAGCCAATGAACAATGCTGAAGAAAGTTGTCCATAGGCTTGCTGTGCAAAACTCTATCTTCCTTCACCCATGAGTTGAATTCCCACCATAATGGCATAACTTTATAACAAGTGAAGAAAAGGTGAGAAGCAGATTCCACTTGGCTTTGGCAGAAAGGGCATAGATCGTTTTGGAGGACAATCTGTCTACTGATTAAATTATCCTTAGAAGGAAGCCTATCCCAGAGTAATCTCCAGGCAAAGGATAAAGCTGCAGGGGGGATTTTGATTTCCCATAGTTGTCTAAAGCCACTGTTTGGCTGATGGAGAGGCTGCTCAGATCTGAGACAGTTGTAAGCAGAATTTGTAGAGAACATTCCCGTTGGTTGAGCTCCCCACACCCAGTCATCCTTCAAGTCTGCAACAGGACTTATAGCTGAGGTCTGGTCGATAAAAGCTGTGGCTTCCCCCAATTCACTATCAAAAAGATGTCTTCTCCAAGAAAATTTCCACTCCCAGCCATTTTCTCCAAAAATCCCCATGTTTGCCACTGTCTGAAGTTTTTGAGAAGATACCTCATATAAATCTGGGTATTTTTCTCTAAGAACAGAGCCATCACCCACCCAAGAGTCTTCCCAAAATAAGATTTGATCAAACATTAAAATTTAATAAAATTAAAAATTAAAAAATCAAATAATACTTTTTTATGTTATTATTTTCCCTTTTTATACATATCTTTTAAATTTATATTCTTTATTACATTTTAAATATGAAAATGAGTTGTAACAAAAAAATGGTTAATTAACATTTAAGATAAAAAAAATATTAGTAAAAAGATAAGTTTTAAAGATTAATTGAAATGCAATTAAAGTTCAAGGTGCCTATTTATGAAAAAGTTAAAGTTTAAATATCAATCATAATAATTTTAAAGTTCATGTTGTCTATTTGAAAGAAAAAGTATAATTTAAGTATTAATTAAGACAAAATTAAAGTTGAGGCTGTCTATTTGAAAAAAATAAAATTAAAGGGACTTAATTCTCCTTTCCCATTTTAAAATTATAAATCAATGTTATGGGGAATATAAACTCTAACCCCATTTGATTGGGAGAAAAAAAATAGATAGAAGTGAAGTTATTTTCATGAGATCTACTAGAAAACACTTTTTTTCCCAAATTGGAATGAAATGGAGCAGAATAATTAATCTCTATTTCATTTTTATTTTTTAGTTTTTATTATTATATAAAAAATTAAAAAAAAATTATGTTATTTGATTTTCTTTTTCACTCATCAAAATAAGTAGAGAGAAATTTCTCTACTCCCCCTCCCTATTTCTATTAATCTAAATAATATACTTTATTTCTCTTTTATTTGTATCATTGTTATTTCTCCTTTAATTTACCTATTTTCAATTCTCATAATTAAGCAAATCAAATAATATGAATTGGCAGGTAAAAATGTGAGTAATGTAGCAGTTTTATTACCTCAGCATCAAACTTCGCGTGCCCAGTGAGGTTAGGACTGCAGAAACTACGTTGATACGACTGACAATTATATAAATCTTTGTCCCACCCTGAACTTGATCTTATCATCATTTTACTATTGAAGAGTGCTGTCGGGTGTAATCTACACAGAATAACATTAAAGATATATCAAAATTTTATCCATGTTTTAATACATGCGTTATAGTTAATTTCCCCACTGGCTAGTTTTCTTTTCTTTACCTTGAAGAGCCATGAGCACTGATTTCATAAGGTGTTTGTTCCATAAACACAGATGATGGCAAATAATTTCTATTATCATTCCCAAAGTGTCGTGGGGCATTAAGTCTTCGGTACATATAAAAAATACTATGCCTTCCTTGCAGTGACCTATTCTGAGTTTGCTTCACCTTGCTGCCTAGATCTCCACAGATATCTCTACTCCAGGATTTTAGTTTATGTTTTAGGTTCTGAAGTTTGCATTTTAGAGCATACCCTCCCCAACCCAAAGGCTGGTTTTGTATAGCCTGTCGTAGATAAAACATATCAAGTCAGAGAGAATGTGACAGACAAATGGACTAGTAAGTTGAATAATTTTTTTTTTTTTTTAAAAAAAAGAGTACAAACAAGTGTGATCTAGACCTGAATCTTGAGAAACTCATTTTCCTCCCTAACCAAAGACTGCCATCGTGATTTTCAACTTGACTCCTAAAGACAAATATTAATAAGAATTAAATAGTTGAATAAGTCATATTCACAGAAAATTTAAAATGCAAGCACAAAAAATTACAAACAACTATAAATGTAAGATAATTAAGCAGAAAGACATTCTATCTTTTTACACATTGGATATCTAAATAATTACTAGGGCTCCTTATTCAATGACTGGCCATATGACAATGATTGACATATGGACTGAGCTTCTAGAATATCCACAATGTGATAATAGTGGTAAATGAAGAAAAATAGATGATTTAGAGTTTCCACCCTGACCATTTCTAAAAAGTGGTAAATGAAGAACATGAAGAAACAAAATGTATAGTCTAAACTGCATTCCATGTCTACCACTACCTACTACTTCTTGAGCGCCAATATTTTTCATGTTAGATTTAAAACACACTAATTGAGATGGGCCTGTTTTTCCATTTTCATGAGATTCAATATATGTCCACCAATATTTATACTGGAAAGCTTAATTTAGCAAGATTTGATGACAACACCAAACTGGTAAATTATGTTGATTTCAGAAACTTAGATAAAGACTCATAAAATTTATACAGTGGGTCACTGAAAAGTGACTGCTAATCTGAAAACCTGATAAATGGGCACAATCAAAATCAGATTCTAGGTTCTAGCTTACATCTATGTTGAAGTAAGCTATTGTGACATTCACTGCTTCAAACATGAATATGGATGCAGGAAATACTATATCATTCTTACCTGTTTGGAGATGAGATTACCATCATTATGTACATCTTCGATCATCAAATCAGAATTTTTTTTCTAACATTCGCAAAAGACAAAGAGGTCAAGATAGGAGTTTGCAGTGCCTTTTATTCTAGACACAAGAAAAAATTATTACACTAAAAAAAGTGAAAACCTGAACCCTTACCAGATCTGTTTCATGCATAAATTTCCAATCTAGTGCTTCCAACAACTACACATACAAGTGAAAGGAAAAAATAAAAATCAACATGAGAGGGATTGACTGAAAATTTTACAAAGTACAAAAGCATCCATTCATACCTTGTTTTCTAATACCATGACTTGTTCACTCATCCGTTCTCGTTCACCTTCCATACAAAATGACTTTAACCTGTTTTGAAGATACATAAGCATTAGCAACATGACATTATGGAAAACATGTATATGACAAAAAAGTCACTGGTAATCTAGCTAGCACTAATTTGTTGGAGAACTTGGACTGGTTGGTTGACTAGTTTCTTTTGAGTTTGACAATACCATAAGGCTGTGTTCTTGCCTCAACTGATTTACATTTTTTCATATTTGTGGATATAATAGGCAATGTATATATTGTTCATACTGGAAGATTGATTTTTGGTCATAGAGTAACTATGCCACTTCCCAACCTTTACTTTAATCATGAAATCAAAGTGAGTTACTTTTGCATGCACATGAATAAAAAAAAAAGCAACAAAAAAGTATTTTAGCTGTATCAATAAAACATGCCTTCTAATTTCTTCTTTTAGCTGCAAATTTTCCATAGCAAATGTAGTTGCTTCATTATTCCGATCCACCTAGGCCCGCAAGACCTCAATTTCCTTCAAGTGCTCCTCTTTTTCTTTTAGCAAGTGTGTCTCAGCTGAGATCTTCTCAGAAGCAACTGTTTCTAATCTTTTTATTCCAGCTTCTCGAAAACGTAGTCTCATCTTCAAACTTTGTATGTCATCTTCTCTTTGTCTCACCTAAAATCATCCCATATTTTCAATCATTTAATTCATCACAAAAACATCAAGAATTATCATTATTGATAAATCAACAAAAAACAGTGATTATAAATTAAAACATTGAAAATACTAGAATGGAGCTCTATGACAACAAACTAAATTGATAGGTGTTTCTCATATATAATTATAAAAAACTACTTATAGGTCAAAACTTGTTTATTCTCTCCCTCATTAATCAATCATTCAAAACTGATAACAAAACAATAAGAAATATATGGCTTTTCAAAGATACCAGCTTCATGGACGCTTGAATTTCATCTCTTAGTGCCTGTAATTCCATCTCTTTGTCCTTTTCCCTTCTAAAGGCCCCAACAAGGGCAATGTCATAGTCTTTTTTCTGCAAAAAGAGAAAGATGCTTATCAGTAAACAAGGTTATGGGAGACTGAATGATTTCTTGGACACAAATAAATATCAACCTGAGATATCCTTTTAACAGAGGTTAATGGAGTGAATGATCCTTGCACACCCTCCCACTTGAAGGATCCAGGAGAACCTGGGAAGCTGACAACTAAAATGTCATTATCCTGAATTTCTCCTCCACCAACTAGACCACGCAAACGGGATACTTCTTTCTGAAACCCCAAAAAAAAGTTACAGTACAAACCAGGCAATTTAGTAATTTAGTAGATATCAAGGCAGAAATACAAGTTGTAGGAAGCTTTTCCACTTCCCTATAAACAGTAGGTGAAAAGTAAAAGTAAACTCTTGGCCAATGTACTTTTCTAACAAGAAATTAAGTATTAGGTAATTATGTACAAAGACTCCAATTAAATCAATTAATATTCTTGTAAATTGATGATGGCATGAAAAACCACCCTCAATACTGATGCAGAGCATTTGACCCCATAACTGGTATAGTAGGATAGTAGATAGTGGAATAACCACTATTATGAAATTTATAGATATAAATTAAGTAATTTATATTACATTATATGCTAAAAAATTATAAAAGTTACACAATTAGTAGTTGAACTAGTAAAGTGATATTCACTTATACTCAAATTATATAATAACATTACACACTATCAGTAATAGACATTCCATTCACAAGTTTGTACCATTATTATTACGTTCAAAATTAAGTTCACACATGGCATTATTTACAACAGTGTTATTTAGCCGCTTGAAATAGTATTGTAAAATGGCGTTGTCTGAGTAAATTCTTTTTATTTACAAAAATCAAAACCTGTCTGACTAGTTTTTAGTAGTTACAGTTTATATTTGCAGTTTTTTTGGTATTGGTTCAGTTTATTCTTTATTAGTCCTTTCATATATTCAAGTCATTAGTCTAACTTTAGAACATATCTCAGCGGGTCTATCAGTGTATCTATATTTGTCAAGTAGACAAACACATATTCCTTTTCAAGTAAGTATGCCATCATGGGGTCCTTCATTTTACGAAAACCATGTGTGCCCCTACGTATTTCCCAATTTATCATATCATTAAATGTGGTGGATAGGTTTATTGTTAAAAAAAATTATACATATACAGCAAGGCCTGATATGAAACATGCAAAAATAGACCTCTAAAATTTGAAGTCAACCATGTGCTGAATTCAAGGTTATTAAAACTGGGGAAGAACCTTACAATTGAGAAGAAATTATAGAAGCCAACATTAGTGAGCCACTTGCAATTTAATTCTTTATAATATGAAGTTGATTGCCGCAAATTATTTTCTACATATTACACAAATGTTTGTCATATATGCGGTTGATTGACGAAAGTCTTATTATTTTTCAGGCTGAATCAGGCACCAAAGAATCACCAAAAAACTCTTTTAATTATTTGCAGGTGTGTTTATTGTTTGTAGTAATAGTTTAAAATATGTTTTTTAAATTTCACAAATGAGAAACATGTATGATGCCTGAAAACATGTATGCGTTTAATGCCTTGATATTCATGCGGTGTAATTGTTCTTTTGAGCTGTCTAGTATGATGTTTATTATGTCATACAATTACCAGAGTACCATAGGTACTATAGGTACAAGTATAGTTTAAACACAATTGTGGTTCAAAAGATGAAATTAGAGGATGGTATTGTGGACCAGCTACAGCCCATAACTTAAGTACATGTATGCTGCACCTCTTGGAAGAGGTCTCAACATTTACCCTTCCTTTGTTGTTTTTTTTTCCCGGGAAAAATCAAATATATTATGTATAAAATTCAGTACTAGGTGTACTGAAGTAGGCTACAATAAATCTCTTCATCTCCGCCTTTTTATTTCCTTACCCGACCATCCCCATAACATGTATTGCAAGCTGTTCAAATTTCTCCAGTCCCCTTGCATGCAGAACATGTCATTGACCGCTGGAAGATGGCTAATGGAGTTCTCGTTGATGAGACAACCCGGTCTTGACCTCCACAACTGCTACATACGGATGGTGTAGTCCCTGGTTTAGCCCCTGAACCATTGCAAGTTCGACAGCTATCTAATCGGCGTATCTCTATCTATTTTTCTATGCGAAAAACTGCTTCTTTAAAGTTGAAAACAAGACTGTAATACTCATGTTTAGAATCATTTGCTCCATTCCAAGAACCTCTGGAACCTCTGCCACGATAATTGCCCTCAAACAATGATTCGAACAGATGTAATGGATTGCCCCAACACCCAACAAAAATTTTCAATAATAGTGTCAAGAGCGCTAACAAACCCTACATGTAAGACTTAAGGGGAAAAAACACCCTAAGGCTTTTTTTTTTGGGAAGGCAAATTGTATAATATATTAATAAGATAAGCACAAACAGTACAAGAGGTACTGAAAGAGATAATACAAAGCACCTCTGGTGCTGCCTCCCAAATATAAAACCAAAAGAACCCACCAAAAAGTTCAAAACCACATAGATTAACCAAAGTGATCCTTTATATTAGAGGACTAGTGATTAAAGCTAGTGTTGAATCCTTTCTCCCTAGCTTTTAGCCAAGACCAAGCTGAAAACATGGCCTCTTCCATGACTTTCGAAGAGTCGAATTGGTTCCCTTGAAAGATGAGGTTATTCCTGTGTTGCCAAATGGTATTAGTTAGAGCCACCCACCACCCATACCATCTGCTATGGTTTACATTAGCTCTGAATCCTTCACAAAACTGTGTTATATGACTTGCTGGGGCAAGGGGGAGTGGTCCTAGAACCTGTAGCCATGACATGGATTCCCACCATAGGGGCAGTGTCCTTTGGCAATTAAAGAATAGGTGACCCGCTTCCTCCTGTACTTGACCACATAACGGGCAATCAGCATCTTGGGTAATGACATTTCTTCTTAGGAGGTTACCCTTAGTAGGTAATCTGTCCTTGAGGAGCCTCCAGGTGAAAATTGCTGCCCTTGGGGGGATGTTCATGTTCCATATTAATTTGAAAATTCTAACAGTTGAGGCTGATGCATTGATATTCAACATCAGTCTATAAGCTGAACTAGTGGAATACACTCCTGTAGATTCAACTTTCCACACCATAGTATCCTTCACATTTTTCTGAATAGAATTAGAGGAAATATCTTCCATAAAGTTCACTGCCAATACGCTTTCGTGGTCAAATAAATTCCTCCTCCAATTGAGATCCCAACTCCAACCATCTTCAGAAAAATTCCCCATCTGTGAGATGGTGCTGTGCTGTTGCCTGTTGATCAAAAACAAGGAATTATATTTCTGCTTTAGGGTGCAGTCTTCCCCTAACCATCTATCTGTCCAGAAATGGATTCTATCCCCCCCACCAATCTTCCAAGCCAAGTTTTGTTGAAAGATGCTCTGACCAGCATTATGATAAATCTTCCTCAAGTCCCTCCACCAGTATGAGCAGCCCCTTCCTCAACACCCTAAGGCTGCATGTAAGACTTTATAAAAACTTCTACCTAACCCAATTAGAAACCTAGAGGCAATTATAGACTACGAAAATTGTATGGGAATTGCATTCTATTAGAAATGTTTGAAGAAGATAACATGAAAAATATAATCTTAATCTCCAAATACAAAAGTAATAGTTTCCAAATGTCATTACGAATGGGACTTTTCATTTCCTGTTACTAAGATGAAAATTCTCCTTAAAGGAGGCTGCTTTTAATGGACAGAAATCTGCACAAACTTAATGGGGGAGAAGAGCATTCAAGTTGAATAACTATTGAAGAAGTGGTATGTCTCAAGTTTAATTACTCCAATTGCAGCTCTGTTGGACAAGGAAAACTGTAAGCACGATCTTCTAAACAGGACTCGGTTAAACAAACAGAGCTTTCCACATCCTGGAAATCCAGCTAATTGGAGCTAAGCTAGCAGTCCCTCATCCTACGAAGTGGTATCTCACTTGTAAATACAACAATTGCCTCCATAATTTTCTATCTGATTAGTAACTCATCCCATACTATACAGCATAAATTAATTAATAGAAAAATTCAATATCCATAGGGAAATAGCTACGGTCGGGTGAGTTTGATACATCTTACGTTATGTACTCAGCTGATTTGATATTTTATAAATGTTTGAAAAATGAAGCTGAATTTGAATTGCACCACTTTCGTCATTCAATTTCGATGCTGTCGTTTCTGCAGTTTTTGTTGAAAAATGCCAAATCCCTTGAAACAGCCATGCACCATTTGACTTGTTAGCATTGTTGGTCCAACTAACTGCACTTGCTATTGTGTTTTGTAATGCAGCGTTTTGTACAAACGGTGCAGTGCTGCTGTGTTTTCTACTGCAATTGGTGCTCTATGCTTGTGATGCATGTCAAGTAATCCCTAAGCCACTAACGTTTTACATAGAAGGCGTAACATGGATCGAAGTTGGATGAACGCATCACGTATCACTGAAGAGTACGAGAATGGTGTTGAAGAGTTTTTGCAGTTTGCTCAAAGTAAAGCGGAACCTATGTGGGGGAAATTTTTTTGTCCATGTGTGAAGTGTGCAAATGGGAGGCGCCAAACAATTGATGACATAAGAACTCATCTTATTTGTGAGGGAATAATTCGTAGCTACACAAAGTGGATATGGCATGGGGAATCCCTCGATACAGCTGACATGTCACAGCCTGACGATGTTACTGCAGCCAGTGGAAATCCTATAGAAGAAATGATTCGCGATCTTGGGCAAGAGGGGTTTGAAGAGGCACATGCAGCGTTGTATGACAACATAGAAGTTGATTCAAAAATGCCTTTGTATTCCGGCTGCACATCTTTCACAAAGTTGTCTGCTGTGTTAGCTCTAGTTAACTTGAAGGCCCAATTTGGGTGGAGTGACAAGAGTTTTAGTGAGTTGCTGATGTTGTTGAAAACAATTCTTCCTGCTGATAACGTGTTGCCAAAGAATCACTACGAAGCAAAGAAGATTTTATGTCCAGTTGGGATGCAGTACGAAAAAATTCATGCATGTTGTAATGACTGCATTTTGTACAGAGGTGAATTTGCTGAACTACATGACTGCCCTGTGTGTGGGGTTTCAAGGTACAAAACGAGCAACGGAGATTCTACTGTACTAGTATCTGCCACCAACCGCCGTCCAGCGAAGGTGTGTTGGTATCTCCCAATAATACGAAGGTTTAAGCGGTTGTTTGCTAATGGGGAAGATGCAAAAAACCTTATGTGGCATGCAAATACCAGAAAATCAGATGGATTGATGCGACATCCTGCAGATAGCCCGCAATGGAAGGCAATTGATCGTCTATATCCTGACTTTGGGGCCGAGCCTAGAAATTTAAGGCTTGGTCTTGCAACAGACGGAATGAACCCATTTGGAACATTAACTACTAACCATAGCTCGTGGCCCGTTTTGTTGTTCATTTATAATCTCCCTCCGTGGTTGTGCATGAAGCGAAAGTATGTTATGCTGAGTATGATGATAGCTGGTCCAAGACAACCAGGTAATGATATCGACGTATATCTAAGACCTTTAATTGACGATTTGCGGAAATTGTGGGATGAAGGGGTTGATGTATGGGACGCAAATTTGCAGCATGCTTTCAAGTTGCGTGCAATGGTTTTTTGTACCATAAATGACTTTCCAGCCTACGGAAATTTAAGTGGATATAGTGTCAAAGGACATCACGCATGTCCTATATGTGAGCAAAATACAAGTTTCCGCCAACTTAAACATGGAAAGAAGACTGTCTATACTAGGCACCGAAGATTTCTCAAACAGTTTCATCCGTATCGACGATTGAAGAAGGCATTCGATGGAACTCAAGAACATGAAACCGCGCCAATTCCATTAACTGGTGATGAAGTATATCAGCGGGTCAAGGATGTCGAAAATATGTTCGGCAAGTCCCCAAAAAAACCATCATCCACTTCAAACATGTGGAAAAAGAAGTCTATTTTCTTTGATCTTCCGTACTGGTCCGATCATCATGTTAGGCATTGTATAGACGTGATGCATGTCGAGAAAAATGTTTGTGATTCTTTAATTGGGACCCTCCTAAACATGAAAGGCAAGACAAAGGATGGTTTCAAGTGTCGTCAAGACTTGGTTGACATGGGTATACGTCAGGTTTTGCATCCTATCTCAAAAGGTACCAGGACATATCTGCCCCCAGCCTGTTATACAATGTCAACAGCTGAAAAGAGAAGTTTTTGTGAATGCTTGCGTAATATGAAAGTCCCACAAGGCTACTCTTCAAACATCAAGAGTCTTGTGTCTGTGAATGAGCTTAAGTTGGTTGGCTTGAAATCGCATGATTGTCATGTGTTAATGCAACAACTTTTGCCTGTTGCAATCCGCGGAACATTGCCTGAGAAGGTCCGTGTTGCAATCAGTCGCTTGTGTTTCATTTTTAATGCTATATGTGCGAAGGTCATTGACCCTAAACAGTTGGATGCTTTGGAAGATGAGGTTGCCATTGTCCTTTGTCAAATGGAGATGTTTTTCCCTCCTTCATTTTTTGACATTATGGTACACTTAGTTGTTCATCTGGTAAGGGAAATAAGGTCTTGTGGTCCTGTGTATTTTAGATGGATGTATCCAGTTGAGCGGTACATGAAGGTCTTAAAGGGTTATACGAAGAATCGACATCGACCAGAGGCCTCAATAGTGGAAAGATACGTTGCTGAAGAATGCATTGAGTTTGCCTCACAGTACATTGACTCATTGAAACCTGTTGGTGTTCCTGCATCCCGGCATGAGCAGCCAAAAGCCGGAAAGGGTACTCGTGGATACAATGTTGTGACAATGACTAGACATGATGTGTCACAAGCACATTTGTATATATTAAACAACACAACAGAGGTGTTTCCGTACATTGAGGCTCACAAAAAACATGTTAGAGATAGTCACCCCAAAATGAACATGATGAGGGTATTGCAAGAGCACAACAAAACTTTCATAAATTGGTTTAGACAAACAATAGTTGCTGATAAAACTGTTTCCAGAAGACTGACATTGTTAGCCATTGGCCCAAATCTGAATGTCCCTACATGGAAGGGGTATGACATTAACAATTATTCATTCTACACAAAGTCCCAAGATGATAAAAGTTCGGTACAAAACAGCGGGGTCTGTGTTGATGCTGATTCGGATCACTTTTGCAGTACATCGGACAACAACCCCATTCGAGCATCCATGTCTTACTTTGGTGTCATTCAAGAAATTTGGGAGGTTGATTATACAGCATTTAGAGTGCCTGTTTTTAAGTGTCAGTGGGTCAACGGGACAACAGGTGTGTTTCAAGATCCATTGGGATTTACTTTGGTAGACCTTAGTAAGGTGGCATATATGGAGGAACCTTTCATTATGGCAGCACAAGCCAGACAAGTTTTCTATGTACAAGATCCATGTAATTCAAGATTGTGTGTGGTTCTGCAAGGAAGACCAAGTGGAATGAATTACCATAACGATGAGTCAAACCTTGACATTGCTCAAATGTCTGGTTTTTCGAAACAATTGCCTTCAATGAATGAAGCTGATGAAGTGGATGATGGACATGCAAATCGTGTAGATCATGATGAAGGTCTATGGGAAAACATTCCTACAGGCTGAGTGCGAAAGTAATGCTTTGTTTAATGTGTAAATATAATGATTATTTTACTAGTACGCCTTTGCTTTGTTTAATGTGTAAATATAATGATTATTTTACTAGTACGCCTTTGCTGTGGTTAATTTGTAAATCTGAAGATTAATATTAATTGTGTATTTTTTTTACAGGATCATGGCCACAGATCCGACGTCTCCCCCGCAGTCCGATGGTCAATCAGAGGCGACTTCCAAGAGGAGTAGAACAACGACACGGTTGAGAACATTGACATTAAGAACCGTGGATCAGCCCAGACCGGCAGTTTATGTGGATCCCGCTACCGGGAGAGCATCGGGACCGATGCGTGAAAAGTTCCACAGCTACCTAGGCGTAGTGGCGCGAGAAAAGGTTCCCATTATCCACAATAATTGGAAAGACGTACCTGAAACGCTAAAAGACATAGTGTGGAATGACATTCTAGTAAGTCCTTCATACCAAATAGTATATTTGAATTCCCCATCAATTTTTCTGTTAAAAACATATTTGTGCATATATCAAATATTTGTCCTTTATAATCTCTACACGTGTTTGCTGCCCTTTATTTTAAATGACTTGTCCTTTATTTGAATAGTTGATTTGATATCGTAGACTCCCATATTTGTAAAGAACGACACAAGGGCAGTTTTTATTTTAAATATGAATATTAGTTACTTAGATGAGGTAGAGAACAAATATTGGCAGATCAAAGATACAGAACATAACAAATCATGTGTATAATAACTTCACAAATTTAAATTGATAACTAAACCACGTGGATGAAACATGTATATGCTAATTATGTAATACCAATGAAATAAGGAACAATGTCAAAAATTCTAAAACAGTAGTAGTAGACACTGTTTTGCTAAAATATCAGCAACTTTGATTTGCTTTCTTGAACAGTAGTAGTAGACAGTCTATTATTAACTAATTTTGTTTATATAAGCAGAATTTACGCAAGTAATTTTATTTGAATAAGGTAAATGTTTCTGTAAAGTGTTCTTTATACGTGGAAGATGGATCAGTATTGATTGAGTAATGTAGGAATTGATTCATGAAATGAAAAAGATAAAGAGTGACAAATGGTTGAATTGGGAAATAAGTGGATAGTAAAAAGGGTGTACTTGTGTGTGTTTTATAGTGGTCCAAACATCCACTACTAGCGGTGGAACATGTTGAGATAAGTCTGGGAAGGAAGAATAGCACCTTCTAATGCTAATCTCTAAAGGCATTTTTGCCCCACATCAATCCTCAATCACTGGTACAATCCTTGACATTATGCAATAGTGTCAAATTTAAGGTATCACTTCTTACCTTTTACTCTTTTGCCATATTTCAATTTCAAGGCAACGTTAAACGTTAAATATTTCCTACCAGATTTCCTGCTTTCACTCTGTGTTTTCGCAAAGAAATATTAAAATGTGACATGAACTTGGTTGTTTTCACGGTTTTTTATACAAATGTTTGAAGGTCACAAATAAACTGTACAGAAGATGATAATTATTTAGGAAAATAGGAAATAAAAAACCAAAATATTGTTAAGGTTTGTACCAGCAGGCAGAAGTTATTTCCTTGTTTATTGTGGCATGCACATTGTCAACAACTTTAACATAAAATAGATGAAGATTTATATTACACTTGCAAGTCTTTAGTTATTTCGTTGTTTAATTAAATGTCACAAGCCTCAAGTCTTTAGTTCAAAACCTGCAACATCCAAAAAAAAGCTACAGTTGCAAGTGAGGGGAAGGGACAGAACAAAGCTTGTCAATTAACTCTTTTTTTTTTTTTGGAAGGCTGAAAATATATATATATATATTATTAATAAGATGACCAGTACCAGTGGTACCAGAAAAAGAGATTACAAAGCACCAAGGTGCTACCCTCCAAAAAACAACAACAAACAGCCAACCAGCAACCAGATCCACCCCCACTAAGCAACGAAAGTGGATATATTAGAGGACCAATGGTTGAAACTAGTACTAAAATCTTTATCCTTAGCCTTTATCCAAGACCAAGCTAGATAAATAGCATAGTCCATGACTTTACAAGGATCAAAAGGTTTTCCTTGGAAAATCAGTTGATTCCTATGCTACCATATAGAGCACGTTAAGGCAATCCACCACCCACACCTTGTAGTATAATTCACATTTGTCCCAAACCCATCACAGAATTGATAGAAGTGGTGAACAGGATTAATGGAAAGTGGACCTGCTCCCCGAACCCAGCTCAGAGATTCCCACCACAGTCCAATTGTCTTTTTACAGTTAAAGAACAAATGAGCTGCATCTTCTTGCACACAATCACATAAGGAGCACGTGGTTGCCTGAGTAAAAACATTTCTTCTTAAGAGGTTGACCTTCGTAGGGAGTCTATTCTTCAGAAGTCTCCAACAGAAAATGACTGCCCGAGGGGGAATATGCAGCTGCCAAATTGCCTTAAAGATCTTGTCTTCAGAATTTACTGAGCTGGTATTCATACATAAACTATAAGCTGACCTGGTGGTGTACTGTCCATTAGGTTCAGGCAACCATATCATATTATCCTTGACCTGGCTTTGAATAGGCACATTGCTGATCTCCTCCAAAAACTGAACAGCCATCTGACTTTCATGATCAAATAGGTTTCTCCTCCACCTCAAGTCCCAGCACCAACTATTATTGTTAAAATGGCCCATTTGTGACATGAGAGCCTTTTGTTGTCTACTTATGAGGAAAAGCTGGTTGTACTTCTGCTGTAGGGTGTATTGTTTCCCTAGCCAATTGTCAGACCAGAATTTGATATTTTCCCCACACCCAACCTTCCAAGACAAGTTCTCTTTAAAAATACTGCAGTCCAACTGATGATACAAGCTTCTAATGTCTCTCCACCAATGAGAATAGGCCCTTCTGTCTCTATTATATTGAAATTCTGACCAGCCACCATATTTAGAGGTTAAAACTCTAACCTATAGCTGATGCTGATCAGATGCAAAAGCCCATAACCATCTACCCAACAAAGCTAAGTTGAATTTGGAGATATCCTTTATCCCCAGTCCCCCATCAGACTTAGGCAAACAAATATCATCCCATTTCACCCAAGGGATTTTTTTATGATCAATGTCTCCACCCCACAGAAAATTCCTTTGAAGGGATATCAGCTTATTGACAACCTTTTGAGGTATTTTAAAGAAAGAAAGGAGATAAATTGGGAGGGCATTGAGGACAGAATTTATCAGAGTAATCTTCCCCGCCATGGATATATTTTTCTGAGCCCATTTGGCTAATCTTGATTTGAATTTAGTGACAATAGGATCCCACACCAGCTGACTTGAGGGATTAGCCCCAATGGGTATGCCAAGATAGAGGAAAGGATACTCCAGCTGCCGGCAGTGCAGGGTGTTAGCTGCTTCCAAAGCCCAATTGACACCACCACCAATAATCCCAAATTGACTTTTAGCAAAATTAATCTTTAAACCAGAAACTAGTTCATATCCTCTTAATAAGGCCTTAATAACAAGAATGTTGTCCCACACAGCCTCTCCAACAAAAACAGTATCATCAGCATACTGTAAAATGTTGATAGGTTCCTTCGTCTTTCCAACCAAGAAGCTTCTATAGAAATTTTTGTGGACTGCTTGTCTCATCATACCGGTAATGCCTTCTCCTACAATATTAAAGAGCAAGGGAGCTAGAGGGTCCCCTTGTCTCAAACCCCTTGTAGGTGTAAATTCCTTAGAGGGGCTACCATTAATCAAAACTAATATAGAAGCTGAGTGGAGGCAAGCTGATATCCATGATCTCCATTTTGGGCAGAACCCCAATCTAAACAGCATGTAGTCCAAAAAAGACCAAGACATTGAATCATAGGCCTTTTCAAAATCCACCTTAAATATCATCACTGGTTTCTTGTTTCTCCTTGCCTCCTCAACCACCTCATTGAGTATCAAGATACCATGGAGGATATGTCTTCCTTTAATGAAGGCAGACTGCCTTTCATCAATTAACCCATCCATAACAGACCTCAATCTATTAGACAACAACTTGGCTATAATTTTATACATACAACCTATCAAGGATATAGGCCTATAATCATTGAAGGACTGAGGATGATTCATTTTAGGAATCAATGCCACAAAGGAAGCATTACATCCATTAGGAAAGCTGCCATTGACATAGAACTCATCTACAAATCTTCTAAACTCTGGGCTCATGATATCCCAAAATTTTTTGATCTCCCAGAATTTTATTTTATCTTTTGAGCCTTTCCGTGTCCAGCCCATGAGTCCTCCCAGAATTTTATTTTATCCCCGCATCCCACCCTCCAAGTAGTGCCATCTTGGAGGATAGAATTCATCTGTTGGTCATGTGTAACCTCCATTAAGTCTTTCCACCAACCTGACTCATTATTCCTTCTACTGCCTTCCACCAATGATCTCCATCCACCATACTTGGAATGCAGTATCTTGGACCATAACTTGTTACTTTGCTGAAGCATATCCCACCTCCATTTTCCAAGTAGTTCCTTGTTGAAAGCCCTTATTTCCTGCTCATAAAAATTACACACCAACATCTAATTTTGCTGCTGGCCAATGTTACTGAAGGATATCCCATTCAGCTGTGGCCTGCACTGCATAGGTTCTGGAAATCTCTGCTGGAAAAACCTGTTTGATTTTGATTTGATTTTTTGCAGAAAACAAAGAGGGGAACGAGCAACAATTTGAAGGTTGTACATTCAGGAACTAAAGAATTCAAAATAGCTAGTAATAAGAGGGATTTGTTTTTGGGATTTTCTGAGCATTAAGAGGGGCTACGCAAGAAGCTTGCACTTGAGGAGGGAAGGAAATTTGCAGCTAATGAACAACTTTGTTAACTATTTGTCCTTTCAGACTTTTGCTGTTTCTTTTTGTTAATATGTAAATCACAATAGTATAAGGCTATGGCGTAAAACATGGTCTATATTTACTTCTAAGATTGTTAGGGGTAAAAAAAACCATGTCCATAAGCCATAGCCTTATACTATTTATATTTACATATTAGCAAAATAAACAGTCAAATCTGCACGACAAATAGTTAAGAAAGTTGTTCATTAGCTGCAAATATGCTTCCCTCCTCAAGTGCAAGCTTCTTGCGTAGCCCCTCTTGGTGCTCAGAAAATCCCAAAAACAAATCCCTCTTATTACTAGCTATTTTGAATTCTTTAGTTCCTGAATGTACAACCTTCAAATTGTTGCTCGTTCCCCTCTTTGTTTTCTGCAAGAAAGAAAATCAATATCAAACAATTCAGGCTGAATTGTTATCGTTATTATTACTCGAACCATAACGAATAACAACTAAACAAGTCTCTCTTATTCAAATGGAAATGGATGTTGTTCCACCAGCATCATCAGCTTTGGAACAGGATTTTGGTCTCCAAATACCATGGTTGGAGGGGATTAGATCAAGGGCCTAAAAAGCATTATTTTTCTACTTGGTGGGATGACCTAAGAGCCATCATCCAACACCAGAGTATGAATCCTGCTCTTAACCAAATTTGCTGGAAGGTGGGTAGGGGAGATCAGTTCCTCTTTTGGGAAGATCCTTGGGCTGATGAGGGGACTCCCTTAAAAGACCAATTCCCTGAACTTTTCAGAATTTCTTCCCAAAGACTTTGTAGGCTGGGAGACGTGGGGTTTTGCTCTGAAAATGAGTGGGTCTGGAACCTTTCTTGGAGAAGACATCTATTTCATAATGAGATGGAGACAGCTTCAAAATTTATTGATCAAATATCAGCAATTAAGCTTAACATCAATCTGCAGGACACATGGACATGGAGAGCTGAACCTAATGGGAATTTATCTACTAAAACTGCATATCAAGTTATCAAATCTGAGCAATTTTATGAAGGCCAGCACCTGGGTTTTCAGCAACTTTGGGAGATTAAAATTCCTCCTAAAGCCTTAACTTTTGCTTGGAGATTGTTATGGGATAGACTCCCTACTAAGGACAATTTAATTAAGAGACAAATCCTCATTGACAATGGCCTTTGTCCCTTCTGGCATAGCCAACCTGAATCCGCTTCTCATTTGTTCTTCTCATGTGCTAAGGTTCTGCCTCTCTGGTGGGATTTCTTTTCTTGGGTGAAGGAAGATAGGGTCATCCATTGTAGGCCCATCGATAACTTCCTCCAACATCATCCTTTAGCAGGATCAAAGGGGTCTAATAGAAGATGGAAGATGTGGTGGATAGCAGTTACAAATACAATCTGGAAGTTCAGAAATGAGTTGATTTTTGATAATCAACCCTTCGATATCTCTAAGCTGGCTGATTCAACTCTTTTTCTCATGTGGACTTGGCTGTGGGGTTGGGAAAGGGACTTCAAGGTTCCTTTCCAGTGGTGGTCTTCAGCAATGCGTCTAGTATTTAATTAATGTTTTCATTGTAGGGCAGGGTGGGGGCTTGTTGTTTTTTGTTTGTTTTTGTTCCTGCTTGTACAGGATCCCTTACTTTTTATGTTGTAGTACCTCTGGTACTTTTTTAGTAATATAAATTATCTTTGCATTTCAAAAAAAAAATAAAACTTACTTTTATAAATATTAATAAATTTATAATAAGACAATTTTTTAACATGTGCCTGCAGTTATATAATACCGTGATATGTATTTATGTGTATGAACATACAATCATTAATGCATAATTAAGAATTAGACCTGGGCTGCAGTGATATTATTGTAGAGGATATCAACATATATATGGGTGCTTTATTGTGATATTATTCAATATATCTGTTTTTTTTTATGTTCTGCCAGTGCTATGTCTAGTATTATCTATTTTCATATCTAGGATGCTATTCTAGATAGACAGAAATGTAATGCAATTAGTTTGGCAGTGCACACATTAGTAGAGATTTGTTTAGATACAGACCATAGTGATATTCTGTTAGATAACCCATAGTGGAATAGTTAGTTACTTAGTGGCATTAGTTCGTCATGTAAGAAAAGAAGGAGACTGCACCTGCAACTAATTAAGCCCATTAAGGATGGGTTTTGGTTATGAATTGTAGACCAGCAACTGCATATAAATAGGAATAACTGTAAAGCTCTTTATATTGTATGGATTTTAATAATTCTGAAGTTGGGTGGGTTTGAAGCAAATTTAAGTACAGCCCCGATGTGCTTGGGTGTATTGTTAGATACCCTGTTATGCCCTGTTATGGTTCAAATTTTTTGATTTTCCATTAGTATAGTAGTTTGTAAAGTTTCCTTTTCAAATCATTTGCCCCAAGGGCAACATATCCCAATTCATTCATATCTTTCAATAATTTCTCTCTACAATTATTTAATATGCTGAAACAATATTATGCCACCATCAGCTGGAAATACCAAATTAACACACATTACAACAGAATCAAAGATAAAATTAGATTTATTTAGCCACTTTAGAAAAGCTACATATGGATCAAACTATATGCAATGCACTAATTTGGTAAATGAAACTCAGAGTAAGCAAAAAAGCCTAGGACCCACCAATTGAATACATAAAACCAGCCGATCCACCACACCACATACAAACCCCAGGGCAAATTTAAGCATGCTGACTTAAACCAGTTTGTGCAATATTAGTAGACTATTGAACACCTCTACTGCAATATGTCCACAAAAGAATTGAAACAAGATCACAATGTATTCATTAATTCATCTCCTTTTCAAAGACACACAGTTGCTTTCTAGTTTTTTATAATGCAGTCAATCATTAAAACTAACTATAGAATATGGCAAGTGACTGCTCATGAAATACAGGGGATAACATAGCAAGTCAACAAGAAGATGCTACAGTATCAACAACAGGGGTACACCAACCAAACAAAGAGGTGCAATTAGTGAGTAAAACTAAAAAGAGGATTGTCAGTCCCACGTACCTAAAAGACTTGGTTTGAAGGTCTGAAGCCCTGCACTCGTGTCAATGAAATGGAAATGCTGCAAGGATTTGGTGCTAGTAATTAGGGAACAACAATAACGAGTTGCTGATAGTCTGAAATGACAAAAGACAAATTCTGTTATGAGAATTTCAGTTTACATATACCATTACTTGTTCAATTTATGTTCAAATTAATAGAAATAAGAGTTAATTGGAGTCTAAATTGGTTGAATCTTGTTTAGCTTTGACTTTTACGATTAAGCTTTGAAAAATTTTGTTATTTCTTTTGGCTCTCACTCTTGTCAACATTCTTTCATCCCTTGCAAATGATATTTTCATTTATTACAGCTTCATAGATTTATATCATATAGAGTTAAAGTGTTGGACAATATGTTGTTGAATCATCTATTTACTTGCTATTTGAGTATATGGTGTATGACTTGAATGATATTTTTGTTTCGCTGCCTAATAAGCGGACTTGTTTTAAAAAGCACGATCTTCAAATGGGAAAGTTAGATATGAATGTAGGTATAAAATCCCTTGATGTTCGTCGGTCTTGCCGTACTAATCGCTTGTAAATCAGACATTAAAAAAGATAAATTTTCTTCCTAGTCATTTGTCATATATCATATTGGCTAAAGTTTTGACAGTTTCTGCGAAGGCTGAACCATGTTCTTAACAAACCATGAAAACAAGTTTTGATAGGAATTCATACTTTAAGGCAATAACTGTTATCAGTTTAACAAAATTTTTTATTACATTTATTATTTCTTCAATTTGGATGTTAAATTTGAAGGCTGTCATTGCATGCTAAACTTACATTATATGCTGATTGCATGCTTTTGCTTTACTGGGTGTATTGTGGCAGAACATTATCATTGACTACTTGTTAATTGCTAGTATTGTATAATGATATACATCTGGCTGCCTTTAACCCTTTATTTTGAGTAATGTATTTATGTAGGCAAAGTTTGATATCGGAGAAGCTACGAAGGTGAAGACGAAGGTTATGTCAACAGTAGCGACGAGATGGCGGCAATTTAAGTCCACATTGACTAGCAAATTTGTGTTTGCTAAGAGTGAAGGTCAACAAACACAGGATGTTGTGACAAAATATGGACTAGATCCTGAAGCATGGAAACAATTTGAAGAAACCCGGCTCACACCTAACTAGGAGGTTAGTTGAATCTGTTTATGGTAACTTAAAATGAATATTTGTTTACCAATTTGATTATTTAAATTTGGAAAAAATCTCCGCAATTATGTATGTCACATTACAGGGTATAAGGAAACGAGCACAATCAATTCAAAAACACAATGACTGCCCCCACGTACTTTCACGTGGGGGATATGATTTGCTTGAGAAGAAATTGTTAGACCAGAAACGAAAAAGGATACAAGAGGAAGCATTGTTGAGTGAAAATGCAGCAAGCCTTGATGAACCCCCATCTCCAATAAAAAGACATGTTAAGTGGAAGGTTGCTCGGACCAGGGCTGTTGGCAATATGACATCTGAGTCCGCACAGGAAATTGCAGATAAAATAGTATGTTCACCAATATGTTGCAATGTTCATATGTTTAAGTATTTTGAGTAGAACAATGACTGCACGTGGTGTATTTTTGTGTCACTTTTTTTGTGTAGGACTCCTTAGAAGAGCAGGTAACGCAGGGCTCGTTTGTACCCCATGGTCGGCAAGACATTCTGAACACTGCGATTGGCCGACCTGAGCATGGGGGTCGCGTTCGGGCAGCAGGCTCAGGTGTCACTATTACTCAGTACTACGGAAGGGCATCAAGGACATGCAGCAGCTCATCCACATCCATCAGCCAACAACAACTAGATGAAGTTGTTGCAAGGCTTAGGGAAGACATGACTGGGCAGATTAGGGAAGAATTGAGGACTCAAATTAAGGAAGAATTGAGGACTCAGCTAGAAGAGGAAAATAAGAGGAGCTTGGAAATAATGACCAATGCATTGAAAGAGGCTATTAAAAAAGAGTTGTCAAATAAAGGATCCCCAGAGCTACTCCAAATTCAGCCGGACATACAACAAGTAGCTGCGCGTGTCAGCACACAGGGAAGTAATGTTGTTACCAATGTCCAGGCTTCACAAGAACATCATGCTGATGCCATACCATTGATGGGACTGTATGTGCAGCTTAAGGATGGTACAACAAGGTTTGTAGAAATATTACCTTACTTACAATTTAATCGGACTTTTGTTTTTTCTTGCAGCTGTAATTGTTGGGTTTGGTTTGTGTTTTGTTCATCGTTTAGTTTGTGTTTTATATGCATTAATTTTTGCTTTGTTTATGGTTCATTTAAGGTTGGTGGCCATGGGGAAAATAATGGAGGGGGATTCAGTCATACACACAGTGGCATATGCAGATGATGTTGTCAGGGTAAGTGTAGAAACAGTTATTGATCCTGAGGCTGAGGTCCCCTATGCCACGTCAGAAATACAATATGTGAAGCAGGTCGTCGATACATTTGTAGCTTGGCCCACACACCTTGTGAAAGCTGTATTAGATGAGGTAACATGTTTGATTTGACATACATAAAGTAAAACATTGAGACATTACAGTACAAATACTCACCCACTTTCATTAACCATGTAGGTTCCACAAAGTATTCCACACAACGAGGATGCACATGTGCCGAAGCCGACTAATGTGGACGCAGATGATCCGTTGCGTGGATTGATAAAGTATAGTTTCGATATTTACGACAACCCACTTGAAATCAACTTTGATGGGAGCTTTCTTGGAATTGTAGATGCATCTGCATCGATATTCATTACATATTCAGATGTTAGTGAAATAATAGCAGGAGACAAAAGTCTGAACATATCTGTCATACAATTATGGTTAATGTAAGTCAAATCCTTCATTTATTTATTCGTCATTCATTCTATATCATGATCCACTACAATACTTTCAAATCATGTGAATAGGTATATTCATGAGTGGAGTCAGATATTCAGTCAAGGTTTCATGTATGCATTCCTTGAGCCACAGTCGTTGGTTTGTTCAAAGGAAAGACGCAGCGAATGCGAACAATATCTTCTAAGATGGCTTAAGGAATCTGACCGAGAGGTGTACATTGGACCTTACTTCCATCAGTAAGTGTTATTTAACAAACATACTTCAAATGATGTTTGGGTGTATACGTATCTAATGTGCATCACATGCAGGGCACATTGGCAACTCGTAGTTTTGTGTCCTAGGCAACATGTTGTTGTTTGGTTCTGTTCCTTGTGTAGGAAACCTGATATGCATATCAAAGCTACAATTAATAGGTTATCTCATACCATATAAATTTTTACAAGCCTTCTTTAATGGGCATTATTGATTGACATGTTGTATATGTGTTGATGTGGTTTTTTAAAAGCAGTGTAATGACGAAATTGAAGACGACCTTGTCTCCTGAAACTAAGGCAGTTGCACCTAAGTGGATTGAAGTAAAGGTTAGTCAGCTATGTACCATGCGTTATTGTTGTCTAGGTAAGTCATGAAATTATGTAATGTATACGATGTTCAAATGTTTTCCATATGTAGAGTCACGTTCAAACCGGCTGTTATGAATGTGGATATTATGTAATGCATTGGATCTGGAACATCATAGCCAGCGACATAAAGAGTGACTGGTCCATGGTATGCATAAACTTCAGTGCAATTGGAACTGAATTTTTATATTTGCAGTACTAACTTACAATTATGAATACTTGCAGTGGTTTGCTAATGACACACCGTTGGACATCGACATGATCACCACAATTCGAAAAAAATGGGCAACATTTTTTTTAAAGATGGCAATAAGTAAAAACGGCTAATGATGGCGTAGGAGTATTTCTTTTTTCCTGTATTTGAGACAATTGTTATGTTATTTTACACAGCGGCTATTTTATTTTCGGTCATGCTACTGTGATTCATAATGAATCACAAATCCTATAATGGTGATTGCGTGCAATGGTTTTCTGTTCATATAATTGTAGTAATATATTGTCTTTACCCCCTTCTACTGCATTGCATCTGCATTTGATTACCACAACAACAATTAAGTGCAGCGATAGTACCACCAAGCTTGGCACTGCAGCAGTTAACTGAACAAATGAAGTGTCCACAGTCATTGGATGGTTGCCTGGTAGAGGTACATGTTATAAACTAATAAGATTTCCTGCGTGTTAGGTATAATTATTAAGAAGAGGCACTATATATATAGACTTTTATATATAAAGCTTATTAGAGTTTTAACACACTCTTTTTAACACACTCTCCACTGTTGGTCCTCAATTTATTGAGAATTATAAAATCAGAATAATGACTCATCATATGAGTAGTTGGACCTGTCAAATTTGTGATTTTTAAGAAATTTGAGCCAACAAAAAAGAGTGTTCAAGAGAATGTGTTAGAGACAGTGTTGCTACCATTTCTCTGTTTAGGAATGGTGTTTGTAGTTATTAGTGAAAATAGAAATAGAAAATATTTTCCTTATGTCAAACAGGCTTCTGCATTACTATTTTTAGTTTTTACAACATTATGATAGATCATTATATATTTTTTCTTTCTCTAAAACAAATGATTTGTTTATTGTGTTGGGGTGGTGTATATAAAAACTGATCAACACATTTTACTTTTATTTTTTTGCCTGTTCATTCCAATGTACAAATGATTGGCTTATGATGCAACAAAATCTAAATCAGGAACTAACTAGCTCTTTTAATATAAAACATGTTTTCTTTATCTTTTACTTTTCTACAACATTCATGTCCCTTTCCCTTGATGTCTAGGCTGATGTGCTTGTTGATATATTGAAGATCTATTGAAGATTGTTGATATAATGCTCTCTCATCAGGTATGAAATTTTATAACATGTTCTGTTGGGTGTTTTGCTTCCTGGATTTTGTGATTTTCAGTGAATTTCATGTAAAAATAAGCTGATCTTGCAACTGATGGATAAATTGGTATAACCCAAATTACACTTTATGTTTATTTTTCCCATATAGTTTATTTTAGTTTATTTCCTAATATAATTATACTTTCTGCGTGAATGGTATAACCCAGTTTTGTAAGCAGGGCAACTAAAACAACGACGGTCGTTAGTCGACCCGTCTTTATAGCCTTATAAAATCACGACGGTCGTTAGTCGACTCGTCTTTATAGCGTTCTTCAACAACGACGGTCGTTCCAAGACCCGTCTTTATACCTTCCTTCAACAACGACGGGTGTGCATAAGCCCGATGTTGAAATTTTTAAAAGCAACAACGGGTGCAATCTCCACCCGTCTTTATAGATTTCTGAAACAACGTTGGGCCCAAATCACACCCGACGTTGAAATCGATCCGAACAACGACGGTGCTCTTGAAAATCCGTCGTTGACTTATGTTATATAACGACTATTGTTAATTGCGCACTGACGTCGTCTTCTGACATTACAAAGACGGTGGTTGGGCTGACCGATGTCGTTGTTGTCGACTTACAACGACATCTGTAACAAAGACGGTGGGAGGCCCGATGTAGATAGCTTAGTTTGACCGATGTAGAATCTGCTTTTTGTAGTAGTGGCAACAATATCGTTATATATTTTTTAGAATTAATTTAATATTGAATTATAAAATTCAAGAGTCACATCTTATGGCAAAGCATAGGTGTTGCACCGTGCTAAAGTATCTTGTGCCATTCGAATATATCTGTTACGCAAGTGATGGGACAAAACTTGGTGGTCTCAACCACAGGAGATCTTCCGTTGAGGACCCCACGAAGTCAAATTGGTTTTGGGGAAAAAAAAAAAGGTGTCTAGTGTCTATAAGCGTATTCCTTTTTCTATTATTATTATGAGCTATATGTCTATTCTTATTGTCACTGTTTCTTATAATTTATATATATGTTTATATTTAAAATAACTATGCATTATTTAATTAAATTATATTATTAATTAAAAATTAATTGTTATTTAAATATTTTGTAAATACAAGTATTTGAATAACAATTATAATTATAAAAAATTACATAATTTGTTAATAATTTTAGAAAGAGTCGTTGCATAAATAAAATATAATTTTCTATAATTTAGTTAAAATTTAACTTTTTTTATTTTCATACTTTGTAAAAAATTAAAAGATATTTTTCACAAAATTATATGTAATTTTAGTCGTACAATAATTTTGTTACAATTTATATTATCATATTATTTGGTGCATATTAAACATTCATTGTTACTAGTTTATGATTTATCGTGCTCTTATCTTATCTCAGGGTTAGTGGGAGTAAATTATTTTTAAAAAATAATATTCATTATCATACATACAAAAATAAAATATAAAAGAGTGTGAAACATATTTTATTCATATAAAATTTTTAAATTTCAATTTGTATGTCATTCTATAAGATTGTTTGTTTTTCGTCCCCAATTTTGAAATGCATCAATTTTTGTCCTCAAAGTACTATCTAAATATTTTTGTTTTCATCCTTCTATAAACTATTATCTAAACTATTTTGAGGGACAAAAGTGATGCAATTCAAAATTAGGAGATGGAAAATGAAAAAAAAAATAAAAGGACTAAAATTGAACTACAAAATTTTTAGAAGAACCAAAAATAATATTTATCATCTAAAAGAGAATGAAATGTTCAGACAAATAAGCATACAAGTATCAAAACACAAAAAATAAAGCTAGTCAATAAAAAATAAAAATTGATGACAACTAAAAAATTAAAGACAATGGGGTCAAACAATAAAATTAAAGGGTGCAAAAAAAGTAACACTAGATATATTTTCATGATTTTCACAAAGTGAGGTGCACCCCTCAATAGTACATAGGTTCATCATTGGTTATCAAGCTCTCCTATCATATCTTATCTTATTCTGACTACCAAACCAACCCTACAAGTATTCATATATTTGACAAATTGACTACTATAATATTAGTTATTTATATTTTAATTGAATTAATTCAAAATTCATAAAAAATATTAATAAATATAAGACAAATCCATAAAAAAGAATTGTTATATATTCATACGACGGATTTTGTTTTCATTGTGTAATTTTTTCACCCAAAAAAATACAACGAAAACACAATTCTGTTATATATACTTTTTCATATTTTTTTGAAATTTTAAGGTATTTTATAAAAAATATGAAGATTTAAAGTTTAATATTGCTATTATTGACTGACCGTGAACAATTAATGTGTATATATCCATGTGATGTGAATTGTTGATATTTAAATGCAAATATGAACCGCTGTTTTTTTGCTTCATAGAGCATGTTAATAATCTTCTGACAAGCAAATGATACCTTTATAAAGCTTGATGAAATCTAATCATTATTTAATTGTTTTTTATGAATCTAAAATTAATTCAATGTCTTTGACATGATCCAAGACCAAAAAATATAGCATCTAATGATATTATAATTAATTTGTCAAATATATGAATACTTTTATTTTGGTGGTCAGGATAAGAATATATAGCATAGGATAGAAATACGATGTACTAATAAGAATGAATATTTGGTATGCACCATATAACAAATTAAATCAAGAGAGAGAGAAAAAGTTATACATTATGAATGTATAAAATTTTAGACCTTTATCCGATCACAACTCATCATATATGATAAATTGTTGACTTTTAAAATAATTATTTTAAAAGTTATATTAATAATGAATTGTAATTGAATAATAATATACAAGTGTTTTACACCGTTAATGTGTGAGCATTAAACTCCATTAAAATTACATGTAATTTTGTAAAAAAATATCTTTTTATTTCTTTTACAAAGTCTGAAAATCAAAAGAAAAAATAGAGTAAATAATTTATAGAAAAATATATTTTATTTAAGCAATGACTCTTCTTAAAATTATTAAGAAATTATGTAAGTTTTTTTAAAATTATAATTATTATTCAAATATTTGTATTTAAATAATAATTAATTTTAATTGATAATATAATTTAATTAAATGATACATAGTTATTTTAAATATAAACATATATAGGAGTCCTCAATTGTCCATTGACCACACATGGAAGCTCTCCTACTGTTTAGACCTCTTAGTTTTGCTCCCATCAGTTGCGTACAAGATATATCCAATGGCCCAAAATATTTTCACAAGGTGCAGCACCTACTGTGTGCTTTCCCATGCTAGAAGGCTCATATGCTACAGGTTTCTTTGTTTGAAGTTTTAAAACAAATTCAAAAGTTCCTTCTTAGGAACAAGAAAACAAATAGTTAGACATGCTTTCAACTCACGAGGTTTGATTTCTTTTCAAAACACACGATCTTTGAAGTTTTAAAAACAAATTTCAAGAGTTTCTTAGAAACAAGAAAACAAATAGTTAGAAATGCTTTCAAAATTTAAGTTAGGGGCAAAAAACAACACAAGATAACTATATCAAAATTTAAAGATGCGGGGAAAAGAAATAGAAAACTTCATCTATCATAATTCAATTTATTCTGTTAATCCACCCTTATAATTAAATTGGAGGCTTTTTATGAAACATAGTGCTATATATCGTGGTTGAGCCAAGATATTAGCCAAGTGAATAACTAATTGGTAATGCTAAATTATAAGATGGGTTATATGAAACTTTATTCTTTGAATTGAGTGCTTATTGTTATAGTCTTGTCACCCTGCAGGTTGTTTAAACATAGGAAAGATTTATACTAATGAGCAACCACCATCGTTTTTAACTTTCTTTGGAGCAACCCTGATGGTTTAGAATGAGCAACCACCATCGTTCTTTAAATTTCTTGAGGTTTCAAATCATAAGCATCCACCCTGCGAGTAGTGCTTATTCCCTTTCAAGAGCATGATTTGAGGGTGCATAGTCACAATGTTAGAATGCTTATTTATTCCCTTTGAAGAGCATGACTTGAGAGGTACCGTATTGCTCGTTCTAAACCTTTTTTCTTTTTCTTTTCTTTTTTCTTTCTTTTATTGTCTAATCACTTATTAATTTATATGTAAATATGCATAAATGATGGTTTTTTCTAAACTCCTTAAAAAACAATGAAAGCTAAGCATGCACTAATTGAAGGCCCACTTGTTAGTGTTTTCTTAAGAAAAAAATTACTTTTTTAACTAATTAATAAAATTATATTAAAAATATCCATAAAATTTTTGTTGTTTTTCTTATCAAAATTAAAAAAATTATACTGCAAAGTTATTATTTTTATACTACAAGGATGACAA
Source organism: Glycine soja (assembly GCF_004193775.1). Lineage (NCBI taxonomy): Eukaryota > Viridiplantae > Streptophyta > Magnoliopsida > Fabales > Fabaceae > Glycine > Glycine soja. Next base: position 37,183,414 of record NC_041018.1, read on the forward strand.
TGACAACTCTATTCTTCTCATGGTACTGGGAAACATATTCATCCACTTCTGCCATGGCTTGGTATGGTAGATTGTGATTAATAAACCAACACATCATCTAGGGGCTCATCCAAGTTACTTACTATACATGGAGATCAGTAGATAGTTGACCCAAAAAATTAAAATAGAGAATAGATTGATAGAATCTAGAAACTTGTTAAATGAAAAATAAGATATCATATCGTTTAGTGTTGTGTTATATTCAATAAGTACAAGCAGAATCTTACTGAGTAATAATGTACATGCTTGTTTAGTGTTGTGTTATTCAATAAGAATTATAGAATCTTACCTTATTCTTTCATTTTATTTGTTTCTTTAAAAGATAAATCACTCGTTAAAATAATTAAAAAAATTATGAATTTGCAGAATAATTAAACTTATTTAATTTTATATAAGTTCTTAGATTGTAATTTCAGTGTTATGTTGCTGGTGTACAGAAAAAAGAAAAGGATATATTACCATGTATTTTATTAGTTTTAAATAGTAATAATTTACTTTCTAAAAAAACATTTTTTTAATTTAATCTCAAATGATTGAATCAAAATTAACTACTAAGAAAATCTCAATTCAAATTTTGTAAATGAAAAAAAATAATTAAAAAAATCTTATTAAAAAAATTCATGATACGTCGTACCAATAATTTGTTACATGATTGAATCAAAGAAATGATGAACTAATAGACCAATTCAGCCAAATTAAAACTACCTCACCTGATTGTAATTGTAGTTTACGTCAGTCACAATGTAGGTAGGCGCATACCTGAATAAAAAGATTAGAAATTGAAGTATATAAGCTACTTTTATTAGTCTAATAATTGAGTAAACAAAAAACAGCAGCTTGAATTCATCACATGGCATACCCATAGAAAGGAAGAGTGTGATTATGGAATGGCAGAGCAGTTGTCCTCACTGGATAATGATATGGCTGCACATGATTAATGGCTGGTGGTGGACCTGATGCATTGTTAACATTCTTCACTATTCCACCATTGGATCCCCCTGCGGATAGCATCACAATGTTAGACCTTCATGATGTTCATAATCACCAAAAAGGCCAACTCAATTAATCACTCAAGTAGTGTAGTTGAAAATGATTTTTTTCACATAAACTGAAAATGTTACAGTCCATATACATACATTACTCAATTGATATATAGTAAGAATGATTTAGATATAATGACGTGAGGTTTAATTTACAATAAAGAAAACATGTAGTTTCTAAAAACGAAGATGAATTAATTTGTGTACCTTGTGGTTGCGGTGGAGGTGGTGAAACATTGGAAGAAGACCTTGGGCGATGAGCACCTAGGAAAGCAAGATTGTAATTCGCTCGACGGCCATTGATAATGAGAGTTGTTGAATCCTCACAAGCCTTCTTGGCAGCCTCAACCTCCTTGAAAGTCACCTTTTATATATATATTTACCACAAAGATTACAACATTAATTGATTAACATTTATGATTACTATAGCTAGCTAGCTTTCAATATATGAATCATGAATTAATTAATTTAATTACTTGCAAAGCCATTGCCTTTGGATTTGCCAGTGTTTTGCCTCTCTAATTCTGCACAATTCAGTGTAGCTAGTTGGATTTAGATAAAAACAGGGCAACCCAATAGCCTCTACAATAAGGATAAATTATTAAACAACTGGATCTTACATTAATTTTCAGTTGATGTAACACATCAAACATCTGATAGACATCAAACACAGAGTAGCAAATTATCCTGTCCAATACTTTTTTGAGCATATGATCTGCCTAAAAGACAGATCATTAAAATCAATTTTAAGTCAGGTTGGATCAAACAATATACCATAAGTCTCTAGTCAAAGTAACCTGATTGCCAAAAACATATTTACTCCACAAGGATTCCCAATATGGGGGCAAGTGACAGGTACTCCAATTTGATAAAAAGGGCAAGAGTAGGGATCAAAATGTGAGTATTAGTAAATGTTTGTTCATGTTCACAGATAATCTGATGGTTATAGCCTCCACAACTCAAACAAGTTTTCAAACACAAATCTAGTGATGAATATTAGTAAATGTGAGTAAACATGACAATTGACACGAGAATGAGAGAAAATTATACCAATCAACAAATTAGGCAGTCCTCTTAGTCTTGATGGTGGCAACAGCAGTATTGACATCCTTAGGGACAACATCACCACAGTACATCAAGCAGCAAGCCATGTACTTGTCTTGCCTTGGATCACACTTGGCCATCATGCTGGTGGGCTCGAACACGGCATTGGTGATCTTCGGCACCGACAACTGCTCATGGTAGAACATAGCAGCAGAGATAACCGGAGCATAGGATGAAAGCATGAAGTGGATCCTAGGGTACTTGCCACCGTCGACGGCGTTGAAGACGAGGAAGCCTTGTAGGCCGGTGCAGTTGTCAACGAGCTTGCGGATGCAATCCAAGCACAGATCTACGATCTCTTTGCCAACTGAAATAGGGGAAAATAAAAATTAGGTCAGAGAAATTGAAATTGAAATTGAGGGAGGGAGGGAGGAACGAACTGGTGTAGTGGTCGCTGGCGAAGTTGTCAGCGGCGTCTTCCCTGCCAGAGATGAGTTGTTCGAGGTGGAAGAGTTGGCGGTAGGTGCCATAGCGGACCTCGCCGATGACGGTGGGTTCTAGGTCGACAAAGACAGCACGGGGGACGTGCTTGCCAGATCCAGTTTTGCTGAAGGTGTTGAAGGCGTCGTGGGCTACATCGAAGGTGGAGTCAAAAGGCATCATGTCGTTGGGCTCGATACCATGTTCGAGGCAGTAGAGTTCCCACCTGGATCCACATGACGACCTGGAAAGCCTTCACAAGGACAAGCACGACAATGTTGGAAAGCCTCCCCGACGAGAAACAAACGAAACAAAATGAGTGAGGTAGGGTATAGTGCAACTGTGCGAGAGGAAAAAAGATTTAATCTGCTTCAAGGACGGTGTTTATAAAACCCATCTTTGAATAATTGAACTCAACGACGGTGTGTTGAGCACGTCTTTGCAATACAAATACAAAGTCATTTTCGTTACAAACGTCATTGAAATACACCTATTATTTACTAAAATGTCACCGTGTCTAAAACAACGTAGTTTTTTGAAGCACCGTAGTTGAAGCCGCGTCATAGAATAAGTTTTTTGTAGTAGTGGAGCAACAAAAGGGTGTCCTTGTAGACATTAACTTGGACAAATGAGGGCATACACTGCAATGTATCAATGTCAAACAATTATACAGATGAATAATGATAGTTCATTCTAGAATAATTATATTGGATGTCTAAAGATATTTGTTTCAAATCTTATCTCTAGAATAATAGATCATCCTAAAGATGACATTTGAACGAAATAACAAATTCTTGAAAGGCCCCTAAAAAAACAAATTCTTGAAAAATAAACTATTATTCTCTAGAGAAAACCTATCTAGTTGGTTTGATTTTAACATCTACTTTAAATAATATTTACCTGCCTTATGTGAAACTGACTTGACTAGTATACTCCATGTACGTGCAAATCATTCGATCTTTTAACATTGAACATTTGAGATCAACTAGCTATAGTATAGCATATTCATTTCTTTTTCTGTTGTCAAAATAATACAAAATTAGTCCTAAACGATACGCGCAATACTAGAGTATATTACGGAGGAAGAAGAAGAGGACTACAAAATCTCTATGTCCTTCCCCAAGAAAGAAAATAGCACAGTTTATTTTATTTTTGTCTGGGAGCATGGCCATTACTATTCAACTTTTGCTCTATCTGGCAAAGCTTCAACATGTTCTTTTACATGTTTATTAGAAGTTCTCTAAACTTATACATGAAAAAATAAGGAAAAATTATATTATATGATATGTCTTGTTCATCTAGACCCTTGAATAATGATATCATGTCAGTACTAATCAAAATAATTTGATTGCAATCAACATGTGGTTGCATAAGAATTACAGATTTGGCACCTGACGACCTGAGAAAGATGGCCAACCGCCTAAGCGCTTTTAAATACTTACTGCAATGTCTCATCAACGAGTTTTTCATCACACAGAATATGCACTACTATTGTAAAAAAATTAGTTAACGAGCATTCTACAAGGCACTCAAGAAACTATGTTTGTGGACTCTTATGAATTCTGGATTCTGTAGAAGAGGATGTTCTTATGAACAAGACCATCAACAAGGACTTTTGAATGTTCAAAACCTCCAACGTATTCAATAAAATATATATATATATATATATATATATATATATATATATATATATAGTTGTAATGTTAATGTTTATTTCAAAAGAATTTTTTTTCTTAAAACATTTAATTAAAGAATATTATAAATTATTAATAACTCAATTTGTTTGTTTCTGGTTCTTTTGTATTGGTTTGATGTTCACTTGATTTATTCAAATTCTTGGTAAATGATTTAACAATGATGGTCACATTACTGGAGAAAGACCATTCCACGATGGAAAGTTCTCAGTGACATACAAAGACAGATTCGAACCGTCTTTAAAGGTAACGTCGTAGAAAGTCTTTAATTTTGACGACGGTTCCTTCAAAATCATCTTAGAAAAATGGCTCTTCTAAGGTCTTAGAATGATGACTTTTTTAAGACAGTTCCTAATTAAGAACCATCTTCGAATGGTGCTTAACTAGCAAACCTGTGTAGTAATTATGATAATGCTGACCACGATTTTAAATTATGAGCATATATATATATATATATATATATATATATATTACATCCTAATCACAACAGTACTTTCAGTTTTCACAAAATGGAACCTATATATTCACATTTAAGTTTTATCAATAAAAAAAAGTTAATAATAAAATTTCCACTCCCCACCCGATATCATCACCAAGGCCCCAAACTACAATCACCATCACACCCCGTCACACTAAGATCCTATGATGTATAGAACAACAATAATACAATGGTTAAGATCCTCTTATGCACAACACCTAATACCTAATAGATATACATAGGCATTTCAGTACAAAATACCAAGTGTTGCCACAACAATGATGCCTTAGCGTGTATTGCCATAAGGCAATCACTCTGACCACTAATGTATTGCACAATTGTTTGTTAGGCGCACTCCAACACTAGCAATTGCAACAAGCAACAAACACTTTACAAAGATTTCTTATTAACCATTAAGTAAAACCCACATAACTTGAGAAGCTAAAAGTTTTGAGAGTAAGAGACAAAAAGTGAAGAACATTACTTCTTCCTCAAGCCGCACCGACACTGTTTAGCCTCCGCTCCTCTATGTATACTTGTCTTCTAGTCAATTGGAGTGGAGAAGACTACAATAAAGAAAAAATGAAGACAGATGTGAACCAAAGAACATGTTAAAAAAATAATATAGGTGATCTGCGTAACATGATAGCTGAGTGAAGCAACATTAGATATTTATTTTTTGGTTAAACTAAACCACACTCCCCTCTGCTCTAAATTTAAAAATTACACCTTCCCGAGAGATGAATAAGTGTTGCACTTCAATTCATTTCAATATCAACAAGCTTATTAAGGACTTTTTTTCTCTCTCATTTTCAGCATCATCAACAACTAGTTTCAAACTCCTACTCTGGAACACTAGAAGATGAAATCAAATCCAAGCAATATTAGTTGTGGTGTTTAAAACTTCATTTCATCTTCTAAAGTTCTAAATTGCAAGTAATAATGAAAGTTAAAGAGAAAGGAAAAATGTCTCTAGAAGGCTAGTTTATTTTTGTTGACTGCCACTAAGAGGTTCATTTACACTAAAATGAACTTGGATATCCAATCCAACTGAATATCAGAATATGTTACAGGGCTCAAATAGCTTTGGAGGAGACAGCGAGAATATAGAAGCAGTAGTGAGATATTTGCATGAGCAATGGATTTGAATCACAAGATTTGTACACATGATGATAGGCAAGAAAATTTTCACACTGTATTTTTGTTTCTCCTTATAGGAAATCCAAAATATTATTAGAAAAAAGATAAAAATTCAAATAAATACTAGTTGGCACTACTAACACAAATACGTGTTGGCATTACAACTCTTTTTCAGACTCCATTCCATTCTACTCATCATTAATTATATCTCCATGGTCATAGTAAGGACAGGCAAAGAAAATGTATGTTTAGATTCTAGAGGCAATACAAAATGTGTGTTTATGTGTGTATGCAGTCATGCTTGTATGAGAGAAAAAGCAAATTCAAATAATTGTTAGAATAAATTATATTCAAGACACAAAAGTTGAAGACCTAAGGTAAAGACTGTTGATATAGTAGTTTTTATCTTAAGTGTATAATTTTTGTTTATACATATGTAACATAGAACTATAATTGAAACGCTAAAAAAATAATCATATTTCAGTGGCTCCAATTATTTCAAATCATGGGCCGATTCAACATGTATCGACACACGCATTTTCATATTCACATAATATATAATACAAAATCAGCCTACAAAATCATGTCAAAATGCAGCTATACATACTACATTTTTGTTTTGGTCTGTAAAGTTGGGCATTATTACCTGGAAGGCTTTATTATTCCAAAGACAGCAGGAGAATATTAATATTTTGTCTTCCACTTCTAATGATAGACTTCAACAGTTCCTTTACAAAAGCCAAAAAGGGGGGAGGGGGGTAAGCTTTTAGACTCTCTGTTAATGATAATATATATCAGCGCTCTATAATATTTACCTCCACCATATTAACCATATAGTTGGTGAGGCTGGGCAAAGCTCTACCTCCTATGTGAACATCTAGTTCAACATTTAAGTGCTAAAATCGAACTTGAATCGTAGGAATATCAAATCCAACCATGTTGCCATTCAAGGAGTAAGAAAAAAATCCATGCATCAATTCATTTTTAAAAGCACAATAAAAAAGTTTAAAAAAAAAACAAAGAAATATCAACACAAAAAGAAAACCATTGTATAATACCACTGCACTACCACAAACTAGTTCCCAATTTCATGACAAGAAAAAATTGCATAACCTATTAGCAAGTCAATCCAAAATTTAGCTCTTCACCATTTGCTTGTACACTTTTATGGCCATGTTACTACGCAATCAATACAAGGAAAAAGCTTAGGCAAACCAAGGACACTTAACACAGCCTTAAATAGAAACAGGGTAAAATTTGTCTCTTAGCCACAAGTGCAAAGTTTACAAGTTAATTCATATTAGCCCCAATTACACTGTAGTGGACTGTCACAATGCATTACCATTATTGAATTGTTGTTGCAAACAAAAATCACAAATATGACCATAAAAATCACGAGAGAGTTGGAATATCTCAAAAAGGAATTGTTCAACTTTAACCTTCCCATGGCTTTTGTCATGGATCACAAATCCAGTGCATAGAAGGAAATTGAAGCATCGAACTCAAAGATGTTATCATGTTTAACAACGACACAAGAGCTTAGAAGGGAGATTGAGGAGCCCAATGAGGAGCAGGTACCTGCGCTTCACTGGCGAGGATCAAGACTTTGAATGAAATGGAAGATATTGAGGCTCATAAAGAAAAGGAAACACATTAATTTTCATTCAAATGGGAACATATTGACTATATGAGGCAACATATGTATTACTAAGTGCCAAGTAATTCCATCACAGAAACCATGTGACCCATGATCTCAATGTCACCCATCATCTCCACTCGGGGTTTTTATTATGTATTTTGAAAGCAAAAAGCAGTTCCATTTGTTCAAGTTCAAATGCATAAAATACGATTTTGTTTCTTTTACATCAAAAGTTAGATATTTGTTCTTGTTCCATTTGTTGAACCCTAAACAATGTACCTAAGCTATTTTAAGTCAACCCTTAAGCCCTTAACGTATTCTTTAAGACCACATAAGCAAAGAATAAGGGAAGCTAACCAAATGAACACGTTACCACACGAGGCTTAGGTGAGGGTGATGCAAGAGGGGTTCCTTTGGTGGAAAACAACACAGTGGATGCTCTTCGCTTGATGATGAATGTGTGGTAACAACAGAGCCTGAACGACTTAGAGTGAGGGATTCCGACAATGTGAAAGTGAGCGTGATAGGACAAAATTAGATTATATATTTAAAGTTAACTATTGTGTATAAATAAAACTATCTCATGATTTCTAAGATGTTTTTTACCAAAAAAAACTGTCTTAAATAACTTCTAGTTCATTCCAAAAATGACAGTGCCTAACCTACTAAGGTGGTCTTACAGGTAACAGTAGTTATAGACTTTATTTAAAGGCGGTTTTAAAAACCGTATTCACTGGAGAAGCGATATATTTAGGTAGATGTCATCATCGCCTAGCCTACTAAGATGGTTATTTCATGACATCCGTCCGTCGAAGGTGTGTCCTAAAAAAGCTTTTTTTTAGTAGTGTCAACTGCAATTTTGATAACTAACATAATTTGTTTCAAACGTTGGAGATTTTGCATGATAACTAACAATATTTGCTTTGACCATTTAAAACAATTAATTGATAATATCTTTCCATTGTGGTGTTATCATATGTTTGTTTAACTAACCAACACTCATCAACCAAGCACAACTTGTGTCATGCTCCGCATAAATAAATGCAATTACTTACTTGAGCAACTTGGTCTTGCATTTTGGCAACTACGCAAAGTTTCTACCAATTCAGCACCCTCATGTTTTGCATCATAAATCTATGTAGTATTATAAATTTGACCCATTTGAAATCCTTGGAGTTCCAACTTATTGCATACATCATATTGTTTTGTTTAGTGAATATTTTTTTCCTTCCTTAACGCACCTGACCTTTAAGACAAGTAAAATTAAAACAAGTACATTGTAACTATATCTGATAAAATCATATATAAAAGAATGAAGAAGATTTGTGATTTTATGAATTGTGAGGATCGATTACTTATATTAGTACTTCCATGAAAAAAAAAACATGAGTAAGAAAGGAGGACTAATAAGTATGACCCATCGCAACCAAGTTGTTGGAACATGCAATTTGAGGTCATATCTCGCCTAGCATGAGTAAGGAAAATTACTTATGGTTATATTATAATTTGAATCATAGAAGGAGCCAAATATTAATGAGAGGGTGGGGCAAATATAAAAAATTAAAGTCCAGTTTGAATTATCTATATTTGCAACCTTTTTAGCATGTTGAGATATCCTGTTTGGTTTTCAAGCATGTTCAAATATCCAGATTAACAAAAAAAACATATTTAGCCTTTTTTGTAAGAACATAAGGAATGTAGTAATGCAATCAAGTCCAAGTTTTATATTTTAGGAACAAGTTTATTCCTTTTTAAGACAGTCTAATTTACTTTTGATACATAAACAAAGTCTAATTTGACTTAACCTGTTTTGGTGGCCATTAAGTGAGAAAACAAATAATAAGTAAATGTGAGATAATTCATGATATCATACCGAGTGAAATAGTTTGAACAATTTTTTATATTACAAATTATTAATACATAGTTGCTCAAAATTGAGGGTGGAGTGGGTTGTTGGGAGGGAACTTCACCTTCATGATTGGTAAGCTATTCTTATTTAATTTTGAATAATTTATTTATTTTATCAATTTATGTTCAATTAAGAGCAACAAATCATTAATGAAAGGTCAAACATTATTATTGACCAAATTTACAAGTATGACCCAATGTTTAAATATTAAAATTTGTAAAAAATAATACTAATACACAATTTTTCTCATCAAAATCAAGAAAAAATGTAAATATTATTATAAAAGGTAGATTATGTTGAATGACTAGGATTGAAAAAAATATGATCCAAAGGTCCAAAATTAAGAACAAGCAATGCCAAAATTGTTTTATGATATGAATTTGACCAGAAACAAGGTGGGTCGGCAACGGCTTGCTTCAAGTAGGAGCTTAACCTAGTAATATACTTACTGAGTATGTTAGCTGGCTAGGTTACAAGGGATGAAATTTTGTCTTATATATGAAGAATCAATGTGTCATCTAAAGCTGCTCATTTTCTGTGGAGGTTATTAGAAGTTAGATTGCCCACAAAATATAACATTAGGAGTCTTGCTTATAATGATTTTACATGTTCATTTTGATAACACTGTTGAAGCGGCCTATGAGCATACATTTTTTATGTGTCCAAAGGCTGTGCATGTATGGAATGTGTGTACTGGTCTCAAGGCAGAATCAATTATTTTAACTTTTCATACGTGTTGGATATCAAACATGTTTACATTTTCTTTTTATCAACAAATATTTGTTTGTTAGTTTTGTTAATTAGAAATTTCAGTTGAGAGAATTTGAACCCGCGACCTCTTTCCTCTCCCTCCTCCCTTCACTCTTTTTTCAACCTCTAGACCAACCTTATATCTCCTTCAAACCTACATGTCTGGATGTGGTTTCAATTTGAAACTGTTCACTTTGGTTAGTCTTTGATTTAAGTGAGAAAAATCTGTGTATGGGTAGCTTTTATTGTGCATGTATTCATCACTTGGCCCTTCAAGTGACACTGAATGATTGTCCAATTGCACCTAGGTGTAAATGCTCTTTATGCTGATTGAGACTTTTAATTGCATGCCTTTTGGTTTTCTCATGTGATATGGTGGTTAAATCTTAAGATAAATAGTCAAATTCCTCTATGAAGGTATAATGTGGTGACAATTTGGTCTTTGTACAAACATGTGACAGATTAGTTTTGTCATTAAATTTGTGAGATCATTTTGTCATTATTAAGTTGTCATATTCAATGACCAATTTGACAATAGGTTATATTTTTTATGATCAATTTGATATTAAGTTGTAAAATTTATGGACCAATGTGTCATTAAATTGTTTATAAAACTAATTTGTTATATTTTCTACACATTCAAAGATTAAATTTAAATTTTTTATCTTTCAGAGATCAATTTGTCAATGTCTCACACTTTCAAGTACAAATTTAACTTTTTATCCTAAATTTTTTTTGTTGGTTGCTTTCGGTATAAATAAGCCTTAACCATTGGAGGGAGGATAGTAATTACTTAGATGTTTCTCATTTGTATATGGATTTTTGGTACCTTTTACCTAGTTTAATATATTTTGTTTGGTCGATAAAAAATTGAAATAAGATAGTTGATCAAAATTAAGATTGACTCACCAAAACTAAGAAAAAGAATAGTGTATGTTAGTTTTGACTAGACATGATCACTTAAATAGTTTATGATATTCTAACCTTTAAATATTAGTTTTTAAAATTAAATCAATATCAAATTAAATTCATTCTACATTTTTATTATTTCAAATACAATATTGTTAATAATATTTGGAAAGTCAACTTCATTTGCAAAGAATGAAAGGTTTATCAAATTATCACCAAAACTATTGAAGTGACATGCAAATGTTCATTAAAAAAAAAACTTGTACTGTTTTTGTGGAAAAATTGTGGTTCAATTTTATTGATAAGCATTGTCTTTCTTTAAAGGAAATTTTAATTAATTGAAAAAACAGTAACAAATTATATGGCTAATCCCTGTTGTTCAATTTATATCAGAATTAGTATTACAACCTTGTTCAATATTTGGACACCTAGCAAATTAAATGAAACTACATCAAAACTTAGTAAAAGAAAACAAAATATTCCTCGAGAGAAGAATGCATCATCAGAGTGCACCAATTAACTGATAAGCCAATTGCCTATTTACAACTAGTTACTTTAAGAATTACGTGGAACATCACAACATTATGCACAGGTATACCATTCATAGTTCCCAAAAAGAATAAAGGAACTGTGATTCTTCTTAGGCACCCTTGTTTGTCCTTGTCCCCCACCATCATTGCTTGAGTATAATAATGTAACCAATGGACTTTGGATCATGGCCATTGATATGAATCCACTACCGACACAAACTTCTTGAACAAGCTCCATTTTGTTGCATAATTGAGAGGAGAATCAGGTAACAGTACTAAAACCTGTGAAAGTGGATCACACCTTGAAAGCCACTCTTGCCAATTAGCTACTGCTTCTTTATGAACACACAGGCTAAGATAATATTAAGGAGACTCTTTATGCCTCACAGAGCCTTTGCACTCGGAGGCATAATAATGAATACAATAAGTCCCCAATGCAGCATTAGTAAACAACAAGGAGACTCTTGATTAGTTAAGAGTTTCTAGGGAAGGTGGATATGTATTATAGTACATTGTGCTAATCTTGTTGAGCTAAGGGAAATGCCCTGGTGAAAAATTAGAGGGCAAAACTATATTGGATTATATTAAGCTTTCTATCATCTTCAAATAACCAAGTGCAGTTGAAATCATCATCATTCATCATCATGTCTTGCTCTTATATTTTCTTTGAGGTTTCAAATCAACCACAATCACACTGATGTTATCTTTGCTTCCTTTCTGAAGGGCGCGGTTTGATAGGTATTCTGCTGCTGCTTGTGCAGCAGGATCAATTCCCTCTCCCCTTTCTGAAGAGGGTTGTTCCAAGCCATTTTTCTTGTACCAGAGAATTATTCGTTTCCGAGCGAGGTCACACACCTCCTCATTTGTCATAACATCCCACAGACCATCGCTGGCCAGAATGAGACACTCATCGTCTTTTGTACGGGGAACGAACGTAACTTCTGGTTCTGGAATAATCCATGGCTTCAAATATCTATCGCCTGAAAGTCACAGCAAGGATAAGCAGAAATAATTTCAACTGAATAAACAACTGCATAATAATTGCAGGATTCCTAGTTGCATAGGCAAGCTAGCTGGCCATCATCATTTTGTGACAACAAATATTAACTTGTAAAACAAACAAAAATTATGCTAATTTTGTGCTTTGTCCGTTCAAATCTAAATTAAATTGGAGTATTTGGGTCCTCTCGAGCGCTTTGGTGAGTATAGATTTTCAAAATTTTGATATGGGGTCACTATTACTAGCAAGTGGTGCCAAAACCACTAGCAAAAAGAGTATTGGGAAAAGCCCAAGCCCAAAAGTGTTGGGCATGAGGGGCTGTATTGTGAAAAACCCAAGGCCCACATTAACTAAAGATAGTGTCAAGATAGAGTATATAAGTATAGGACAACCCTCACCCTATGAGTTAACTCTTGGGATTAAGTTAGGCTCAAACCCACACATTCTAAGAAAGAGAATGATAATGTACTTGCAAAATTTCTAATCAGAAATATTGACTTTTTTAATAAACAGTTATTTACATAGAACAATAAGGTAGCAACTGTAGCCAATCAAATATTCTCTTTATTAGAAATAATGAACAGGTGCTTTACTTATGCCAAAGTCCAAATTTAACACGGAAAAGTGCAGCATGAAAAGGAGAGGATGAGAAGAGGCACTGGGGCTACTACAAAATTGCCTCTATCAGCCTTTGGCCTCGGACAACAACTAAATTTCCTGTACTAGTACATTTTCTACCATCTAATTATCTGAACAAGCAAAGATAATCATAATCTCTTACCAGACACAAGCCTTTTTGTTATCGCAACTATACCAATAATATACAAGCAAATTATTGATTTTACTTGCCTCCTGCAATCATCTTTGGGCTTTTAGCTGAACAAAACCTTAAAAAAATGGTATTCTGAATACCAAAAATAGAATGTAGAGGAGCTCATAGCTCCATGATTTGAAGTTTATGTTCAAAGGATACATTTTCAATAATTATTGCAGACTGGCAGCAAAGGGCAAAGTTAAGAAGTTCTAGAGAGAACAGGATGGAATGAAGGGGAAAAAAACCTATTTAATAAATTCATAAAATCCGTCATGGCCGCTATTTAACAACACTGAAGTATAAGAATTCAATATAACCCTTATGAACTTCTAAGTAACCCAATATACAAGGTAAAATTGTAGATGACAATTTTAAAATAAAAGTACGGATATTCCCTCTCATTTTCAGAGGGGAAAAAAATTCCACTCCATAAATTCTTAAATTTTAAATTCCCATGCAGGGAGCTTAATCTCTTTCAATTGTTTCTTGTTCCATCTCTTTCACCACCCCTGATCCAAACAAATTCTTGAATAATTTAAAAAGTTAAACTTATAATCCTACTATAATCCTAAACACGTACGTACACTTAATACCTTGTATATTTTCAGATAAGAATGTAACTATATCCTCACCCAAGTTTCAAAGTTAGCTTACTCGTCAATAAATGAATGGAAGGAGTGTTCATCTTTTAGTATTACTGTTAGGCTAGATTTTTATATATTTCAATTAAATCAAATTCATTAGAGATTAGGGTACATAAAAAGGTGATGCAATAAACATATTGAGGGACGGAAGTCCTTGCAATCAGACATTCTCAATAAAATATTTCCATGAAACTCAAACTAGTACACAAGAGAGACACCGCAAATAAAGTAAAATTTATGATTAAAGAAGTACATACCAATAGACCTTGACATTGCAAGAACACCAAATACACGATGGCCATTCCATTGAATCACCTTTCCTCCAGCTGCCTCAATTCTTGCATATTCATCATCTCGGTTAGGCTAACATACCACAACCATGAATCACCTGTTAAAATTTTAAAATTTTAAAGGGGATCTATAACTATTATTGGAGCAACTTACTTTATGGTCCACTGATAATGCCATGGGTTCTTTGCCACGACATAGAACTGCTCGTGAATCACCACAATTTGCAACTATGATATGAGAAGCACAAATAACAGCAACAACAGCAGTGGAGCCAACAGTTTCTGGGGCAACAGGTTCATTATTAACTTTCCCACCAACTTCAGCATCGACCTTTAAGAAACAATTGGTGAAAACCTTTTTCCACTGATTTTGACAACCATCCTTCATACTTCCACTGATTAGACCTTCCTTCACAAATTCTATTTCCTCAGCCAAGGCCCAATGGGTACGATCACGACAATAGTTTGCAACCTGAATGAGGAAAGCAAGCTCCATGTGAAGGGTATTAAAGATAAAACTAAAATCATTGGACACAAGAATCGTGATAATAAAGAACAGAATTAAACGTTACCTGAGAGCCACCATGACCATCATAGACTCCAAAGAAATGGGTCATCTGCTGATTAAAACACTTGTTTATTCCATCAATTACCCGATCACCAATTAGCATTTGAATAGGAATTTTCAGAAACCGAGGTACAGTTGCAACTGCATCTTCCATCTCAGGTCTTCTTCCACACAAAGATATGAATCCATAAAGTGGGGTATAATCCAATTCAAAAACACTCCGACCAACTGTTCCACTCACCCCTTTTTCCTGAGGCAACTGATGAAGATCAACAGCAGAAGACTTTGGACCAGATCTAACTCCAGACTCTTCTTCAAGGCTCACTGCCACAGCAAGAGGATCAGTCATAATATCAGTGTCGACATTTGACTCCCCTAAATCAACAGCCTCGGCAACAATATTGACAGCACAGATGCTCTTCTCTACATCTGTGGAACACGGTGTCCCAACATCTGAAGTAGCATCAAAACAGAATGACTCCTCTCCACACACACTACTGTTCTCACTGACTACCGAAAGAGAACACGAGCTATCAACAAACTGGTCACCTTCAAACGACAACGAATCCTCCTCAATTTCCATGGTTAACTCTTCATCACCAGCAACCAAAGTGCTTCTATTTTGTGATATCATATCCAACATAGGACTCTCTCCTTCCCTATCTTGAATTGGTGGTATGACTTCCGCAATACCAACTTCATCCTCCAAATTGCCACTATCATGACAATCATCTGAACCTGCGACCGTTTCGGTGAAAATCTTAGTTACAGAATTAGATAACAACCCTGTATCCCCCATCAGCTTAAATCTGGATACATCCATGTGGGGAACTACTGTGGTTGGGTTATCACAGACTGAATTGCAATTACAATTACCTACTCTTAATGGCACTGCAACCGCAAAGGACATCTCCTCCATCGAAATCCCTATCTAGGTAGGACAAAAAGTTACCCTCCCACCCCTCAACTATCACAAAACCTGTCATACTTCAACTAAATTTGCACCTGCTTTTCTGATTGAATATGACCTTAGAATGTGAAAGGGTGGCATTTTCCATTCCTAATGAGCCCTATAAGACAAAAGGGGAAGCAAATTCAGGCGATGCAAAGCATGAACTATAGCTAAAAGGTGGTGAAAGTGAAATGGGGTATAGATCTGGTCAACATCAACGGATCCAAGCTTCCATTTTTGGAAAAAAAAAATTAATCATAAATAGCTATACCAAGTGTCACACAACACCCTTCTCGAGCATTACCAACTTCGTCTACCTTTGTCAACTCTAGTGAGAGAGAGAAAAAGCCCTGAAAAACATTAAAACAAAAACCAAAAACCAAAAAAAATACAAACTTTATCTGAACAAAAACAGACTGCACTAAAACCCCACCAGTTAAAAGGAAACAAATTTCAAAAAAACAAAAACACCCCTTTATCTCTAAGCACAAGAAAGAAGAAAGAGAGTCATGAGAAAGAAACCCAGAAAAGGTAAAGTCTCAAGAATCACAAGGAAACCCTAAAAAGATGACACCCTTTTCCACATACCACCATGAGTTGCCTGGATCTGAGGCAACGCAACGCATCACAGGCGCCCGCGCACTCTCTAGTACTAATAATAATATTAATAATTATTACTTATTACTACAAAATCAATGAACAAAAGAAAGCATAAATAAGAATTAAGAAGTGAAAAAAATAAAATAATAATAGGAAAAAAAAAGAATCGACTGAAGAGTGAGTGACTACCTAATTTTGTCAACGGTGTAGGGTATGGTGGTTGCTTCCCTTCTCTCTCTTTGTCTCTCACTCTCTCTTTTCTTTTTCTCTATCTTACTTCGTCTCACTTTGACACCTGAAACGCTTGTATTGGGGAAAAAAAGGAACAAAGCATCATTAAACAACAATAGCCAAGACATGAGTGTTTTTTTTATTTGTTTTTCTTTTAATTCTGACCTATTAAAAATTAACAGCTCAGCTATGAAGCATTATTTTAAAGGTATGATTTTTTTACGTTGAATTATCTAATTTTAGGTATTTCATTTTAGAAAAATGAAATTATTAGTGCTTGGCACGTGGTCTTCATTTTGATTAACAGAATTATTATGAGAAAATATGCGTTATTATATAAATAGAAAAATAGACAAATGCATAAGTTTATTTAATTTTAATTGTA
The DNA here is from genome assembly GCF_004193775.1 of Glycine soja. Lineage (NCBI taxonomy): Eukaryota > Viridiplantae > Streptophyta > Magnoliopsida > Fabales > Fabaceae > Glycine > Glycine soja. The sequence goes on from NC_041018.1 coordinate 37,200,550, forward strand.
TGAATGTATCTCAGCTATTTCTAAATTTGATGACATGATTGGTTGTTATAAGACATTTACAAATAGTTACAGAGAAAAAAGATTAATTAGTTTTATTTATGCATTACAATTTCAATTTTTTTCATTTGTGACAACAACTAAAAATCACTGATTTTTAAAGTAAGGAGTGGTGATAAAAGTATTAGGCAAATGTGAGCAATAATAAGTTATCAGAAGTTAAAAAGTGGTTTTGCCTTTTTTTATATGCAACGGAATTTTTATTTAAGGTCTCTTTATAATAAGAATGATTGTCTAAAGAATGAGATCAAACAATAACTTTTAAAACTATATATGTATGTTACAAGAACTAAAAATATATGTTACAATAACAATAGTAGCAATAATAATAACAAGAGAGATAATTATATTTTTTACAAAATTTATCCTAGAAAGCATTTTCATTCTTATGTACACCTCTTACTTAATTTATACCACCATTGCGGTGATGAGTTCCTCCCCCCCCCCCTTTTCATCCCCATACACACCTCGTATTTTTCCTATAGGTTTAACGTTGATGCACTGCTATTACTCATCATAATCTCTCCTATGCTTTTTATCCATCACACATACAATTTTTCAGACCTAGACTAAATCCGATGTTCATTTTTTATGTTCTTTGAGTCTATAACACTCTCATCACTTGTTTCCAAACAACACTATTTTCAATCACAGTATCTTCCTTTACACAAATATTTAATTTTCAAATGTCATGCCAAATTAATTAAACATTAGTATCCATGGTTGTTTCCTTTGCCTTTGTCTTCTTTGTCGGACTCTTTTTTGTAAGCAATTCCTCTATTAGGGTCAACCATCAGATCATAGTCTCACCTTCCAAAAACAGTCTCGCCCATCGGAGCACATAAGATGAGATCCCTCTTTAACAGCAAGAACTCATCAGCAACCATGTCCTCTTCCTCTTATGTGGCATTGCCCTAACCCATGTACTTGTGCAACACTTCTCGACCATTATGGTAACGACCTAATATTGACAACAATGTAGGGAAGGCATTGACAGTGGTGAGATTGGTGTGTTCTACTAGTGGCCTAGTCTAGGGTTTAATCTATTTGTTCAAGTACCAAAACCAAATTAAAAACTAAACGTAACATTTTCACAAAAATTACTAAAAAAATCAACTAATTAAATTTTATAATTTAAATTAGAGTTTTCTATTATAATTATGATCAATCAAGTTAAACATAAGTTCCAAGAAATCACGATTTTACATAAACTCATTTAGCTTGTGGGTTGAACAAGATTGGTTTGTGGATTTGTAGAATTGTTTAAAGTGCATATTATATATATTTTTTAAATGATTATTGATATCGATTACAGAATAAATTAATGTATTTGAATGATAGATATTTGGTGTTTGGCTACAATAGTTAAAATTCCTCTCATTAACAAAATAAAAATTAATAAATTAATACTAACTATTAGCTTTTCAAAAAAAAAATGCCATATCCCCTCAATTAGAAGTTGCCATGCCAATTAAATGACGCCTTATTTCCCATTAGGTTTAACGTTGTTTGTATTATACTTTTCATTATCATTTCACCCACATCATTTGTGCCATAAATGCAATCAATTTCTACAATTCTAATACTTAATTTCCATGCACATAAGATCAACATAGAAAGCACGGTATTGTAAATTACAACCTATAATGAAATTAAGGGGCCAAGCGTAAGTTAGCCTTTTATTAAAATATTTCTCCATTACTTAATAGATGGAATTTTTTTCCATATTTTTAATTGATTTTTATAATTCTTTGATATATTTTTTATTATTTTCATTATTTAAATTTTAAGCTTTTTTCAAATCTGTTTAAATATTTTTATTTTGGTCTCGAGCTAGCCAATACAAAATGAGCGTGGATCACCTATATTATAAATTCGCTATTTTGTGAGCTAACCCAACTCATTTATTTGTAAGACAATACTTGCCCACATATCAAGCGTTATTCCTATGTGAATGTGAATGAAAAAAAAAATATGAGGCTTGTGAGAAGGTGCCTCTATGGAATAAATCGTCAATATACTCCTTATTATTACTTTCTCTGGTTTTTAAAGTAATGAAATTATATAAGTAATCTCTAAAATATTGAATATCATATATTTTATTGGTTAAAATGCAAATTTAGCCTTTTATATTTTAGTTTTTATTCAGTTTGATTTTTTATGTTTTAAAAGTTTCATTATAGTTTTTAAATTTTTTGAATAACTTCAAATTAGTTTTGTTCAATTGCTAAATGTGATATAACTGAAATAGATACACATGTTTTTTAAAGGAACATTTTCCTGATTTGCTAAACGTGACCAGTACCTCACCAAGCTCCTTGGACCCAAGTCAATGGTCAACCGCCTCATGCTCTGTAGCCACAACTACCATGCCAGCAACACCATTCTCCGTGAAGCCAAGGACATTGCCGAGAACAATCTCAGGTGGTGTACATTGGTCATGGACAGGCTCTGTTCAGTGATGGTGTTGTCCACCATCAAGAGGAAGATGGAGAGAAGAAGCTAGTGAGTGAGGTGAGAAGGGTAAGATGGGGACTTTGCAAAATCAGGAGGTGCACCAAAACATAAATGGGGTGCCTTAAGTAATTTCCCAGGACATGAGGCATAGTGGAGGTGTGGATCAAAACCAAAAATGCTTAGGTGAGGCCTGTGGACTGTAATATAAAGTGGCCTAATCAAAGTTTGAATTGCCTTTGTTTTCTTGTTTATTTCTTCTTTAATTCTTGTATGAACATGGCATTTAGAAATAAAATTAAAACCTTAAAAAAATTTAATATAATAATAAAAAGATAACAAAATATATATTAAAATTCATTTTAGCATGATTAAATATTTAATTAATTATAGTATTGTGTTCACACAAAAATTATTGGCTTAGTCTCACAATTGATAAATGTTCCAAAAGCTTGACTCTAAATTGGAAGAACATAATGAAAAATGTATTGACAGAGAGTAAAATTGACTAGCGTTATTTAAGAGTAGTTTGAGTTTGAGAAAACTACTTTCTCTTTTTAATTTTTAATTTTATAAATGCATAAAAATATTATATTCTTTTATTTCTTATTTTAAATATTTATGCAAAACATATATAACAAGTCTTAATTTATAATATATATATATATATATATATGATAAAAAAAATAAAAATAATGAAACGAATGGGAATGAAATATAGAATATAATGGTATTATATTCCATTGTTTGGATTGGTAAAATGAGGGTGAAATATAATGTAAACTAGTAGGACCTATTTCATCTTTTTCTTTTGTCCACATTGAAGAATTAATCTAGAATGGAAATTTTATTCCATTTCATTAAAACATATCAAAATAATAAATGAAAATTTTATTCTATTATTTTCATTTCCACTTCACTTTTTTTAATTCATTACATTCTATTTCTTCTCTTTTTTCATCTATCTATACAATTTACAAATATAGCTCAAAACACTAGGAACCACGTGATTGTGGCATCATCTTAAGATGTGTCCCTTTCAGCAACCTCAACTCCAATAACCAAGGGACTGCTTCATCTTCTAGAATTAGTTGTTATGACTTTCTCTTGAACAGGCAAATCCAAAAGAGTATGTCTCGCTTCAACTGATTCAGCAAGCAAGGTATTTTTCTAAAGTTCATTAATGATTGATACTTTACATTTACATTTTAGCTTAAGAAAAACTTGTACCTGTAAAGGGGTAATCAAGTAATCTTTCTTTTTCTAACTCCTTTTTCAAGGTCTTCTACTTCTGGTGATCAATGTTCGATGATAAAAAAAAAGAAGGGATATCTGCCAAAGACGCTCAAGTCAGATCTGGGACAAGAACAATAAACAAGTATTTAATATATTGTAAATAGTCTTACCTCGATATTCTTGCAACTATTTATACATATTTTAATGGCCCTTAGACCTATAGGCCTTGGTACGTCATTACCATTTTACGTAACACTCTAGTAATTGCCATTAAGGTTTCTATTAATAGTCCAATGATTTTTACTTAAATAACCCTAATGTTTTTGTGGTCATGATTCTTCATCTTTGGGTATTTGCGTTCTCAGCTAGGCTGAGAATCGATCCCTATGTCGAGCACCTAGTCAAGTACCAAAGTAGTATTCAGGGGTGTTCAGATATTCAGCTAGGTCGAGTGTCGATCACCATGTTAAGTACCTTAATGCTTTATGTATACACGTGTTTTGTATTCGGTCAGTTGGCATACACACATGTTTGAACATGGAAACTGGTCAAATACAAATGTTTAGGTATTTAGCTATGTCGAGTGCCTAAACACCTGTGTGCTTTGTGGATACTTTTGTGATTCATAATCTAGTTAAGTACCTGGATACTCTCTAAGGATGACTTGTGTTTTTGTGTGTTAAGGCAGAAGGGTATATACGAGAATTCGATTAGTCCACATACCCGTACGGTGTACAAGCCCCCCAAGCCTCGAGGAACACAGTGAATGAGAAAGGCTATAAAGATTCGTATTGTGAAGTTTAACTGTGACGATTGAATTTTCAAACTTTGATGGCATTTGGTGTTCTCTCTCAGACATGACTTGATATGGTTGTAATCGTTTGGGCTTGGATTTTAATCATTATCGACCCCCTATATAAAAAAGGGATTTACATCATTCTGGTTTTACACTTAGAATTATGAACTCACTCTACACCGGATACTACTTGATTTCTTTGTAGAGTCGAGTACTGGACTCGTGCCTAGGGCTCCCGCAAACTAGGATTTCTTTTATGTGTATGGTTGTATATTTTGTGATCTTCACATGGAGATGCCCATTGACAATTTCACCATGGTCGTCCTTCGCATTCTTAACGTTGCTCCTTCTCAATTGCATCCCAACATATGGGTAGCTATTCAGGCTTTTCGTGCCTTGTGTAGTTTTTTTCGCTTTGAGTCAACAGTGCGGTTGTTCCTTTACTATTTTCGAACTTGGCCGACAGACAAAGCTCAATGGTTATCTCTGATACATCATCAAGATAGGCCATTGTTTAGGCCTTTTATGTCTTCCTATAAAAACTTCAAAATGGGTTTTTCAAAGTGGTTATCATCCCATGATTGGGTGACAACTTCTTTTATGATTTTGATGGTCGGTCGTTATTTTCATTTTACTCGCAACAAGTGCCGAGGAAGTATGATGACTTCCCGAAGGAGTATTTGAGTGAAGACAAAAGGCATAATTTGCCAATTCAAGAATGACTTCCCCACAGGTTGTCTGCCAAGCCTATTGTTTCTTTATACAAGTTCCTTACTATAATGGAGGACTTGAAAGGTATATTACTCTTTCTTTTTACCATTTTGCTACTTTGTTATCGGCTTTCTAACTTAATTATTTTGTTTTTAGATATTGTTCATTCTATTGGAATGGATGCTCGGGACATTGATGTCGCGTGCCAGGAGGTCGGTGTTACTTCTAGCAATGCTATTGTTGTTGCCCCCTAGAACGGAATCCTACTCCTCATTCGATGCCTCTGGATGTTGTTCCTTGGTGATATGAACAAGAAGAAGAAAACAAGGCGAGATGTCGAGGAGGAGAGTCATCCAAGAGAGTTGCAACAACCAACTCGATACCAATTCAACACTCCACTGCCCAGCTTTACTAAAGCTCTCTCTATGGTATTAGGAAAAGAGTTTTCCAATTTCGCATACCACCTTCAAAATCAGATGTTGAGCAGTGTTGTATTTGATTATGGCAAAGATATATTACAAGGTGCCAATGTGGACTTCCAAGCTTTTATGTGCAATGCCTGGGAAAAAATATTGGAGAAGCATCGTGTTGGTTTCGACAAGGCAATTCGACAAGTGAGATATAAGTTTGAGATTTGGAATGATGTTGCCTTTGATATGTTGATGGATGTCTATGAAGGGAACTTGGTCTCTATTCAAGACATTCCTAGAAGGACTCCCCGATTCTCGTCCTCCGACCCCCGGTACCTTTCATCTTGCTATGCCTCATACCGATACCCTAATGACGAATACTGATAGCGTTGAGGATGATACTAGGAATCAAAATGAGGGTGAAGAGAACAATAGATAGGTTTTATATATTAATTGTGGTTGTTTGGGAAGTATTTTGTGTTGGTCGTTTAGGCTTTTATTAACTTTTTTGTATTAATGCTTGTAAATTAATGAAATAAGTTTTCTTCGATGTTGGCTACAAAAAGACTTAATATTTTGGTTAGAAATATTAATATGACTAATTACGTATGTTATAGCGATTCATGAGTTGAATTAATTTGGTTGTCGGTTTAAAGGTATTCAGGAGGAAAACTCTTCAATGTTTATGGAAGGAAAGGTTTTTTTTTTCTCAAGATGCGTCCTTGGCCGAGTATGGGTACTTGGGACGAGAACTTTTTCATGAGGTGTGTCCTTGGCCAAGTGGGTGTACTCAGGAGAGAAACCTTTTTTTCACAATCTGCATCCTTAGTCGAGTGAGGGTGCTTAGTAGGGAAACATTTTTTTTCACAAGGTGCGTCCTTAGCCGAGTGAGAGTGCTCGAGAGGGAAACCTTTTTTTTTCACAAGGTGCGTCCTTAGCCGAGTGAGGGTGGTCGAGAGGGAAACTTTATTTCACAAGGTGCATCCTTAGCTGAGTGAGGGTGCTCAGGAGAGAAACCTTTTTTTTCACAAGGTGTGTCCTTGGCCAAGTGTGGGTACTAGAGAGGGAAACCTTTCTAGTATACATTTAACCGAGCATAGGTAATTGTCAAGAGAAAAAATGAAATAGAAACAAATTTGCATTCATTTGGATTAAATGGGGTTGGGGGGGGGGGTCATTAAAACCTTCTTAGTAAAAACCCTTTCATGTTCTTATAGGGAAAAAATTGAGTAAGGAAAAAGAGTGCCCCTTTTGAATACAAATGTTTTAACTATAGTAAAACATGAGGTGTGTAGAGTTCCATGTTCGTGGTATGACTTTGCCAAAAATTTCCTCTAATTTGTATGCACCATTCTTGAGATTTTGTTGAACACGATATGCTCTGGCCCAATTAGCTGCCAATTTTCCTTCCCGAGAGTCCTTCCTTGTTGTTCCTTGTACTCTCCACACTAGATCTCCTTCCATGAATTCTCTCGGCTTAACCTTGGTGTTGAACCTCTTCATCATTCTTTCCTTGCACGATGTCATGCGCTATTCTTGCTGAGTCCATGACCTCTTCTGTCAAGTCCAATTCGACCATTGAGTTTTCATTGTTGCTAGCTTCATCGTAGTGTTGTTACTGAAAGGATGGTTCTTCTATCTCAACTAGGATGATCGCATCAGTTCCATAGGTCAACCAAAAAGGTTTTTATTTAGTTGTTGACTAAGGTGTGCACCAAAGTCCCTACAAGACTTCTAATAACTCCTCGGCCCATCTTCCTTTTGCTAGATTAAGTTTCTTCTTTAATTCGGTCAGTATAACCTTATTTGTTGACTCTGCATGTCCATTGGTTTAAGGATGTTCCACTAAAGTAAGTTGATGCATTATATTCAAATCTATCATGAGATCATTCAACTTTTTATCCATGAACTGCAGTCCATTATCGGTTATAATGGTGTTGGGGATGCCAAATATGGTTATTATATTTCTCCAAAAATAATTTCTCACATGGTTGGCTGTTATATAAACCAATGATTCAACTTCTATCCACTTAGTGAAATAATCCACAACTACCAAAAGATACATGCATCACCCCTTGGTAGGTGGGAAAGATCCATCCCCCACATGGCAAAGGGTCAAGGTGATGTCAAGGTATACAATTCGTCAACTAGTTGGTGGATAAGGTTACCATGTTGTTGGCACTACATACATTTCTTCACAAATTCTGCACAATCACTTCTCATGGTGGGCCAATAATATCCATCCCTGAGCACTCAGGTGGCCATGGTTCGTTCCCATGAGTGCACTCCACAAATTCCCTCATGCAACTCTCTTATTACATAATCCGCTTGCTCCACACTTAAGCATTTAAGAAGAGGAGTTGTGAATCCTCACCTATACAAGTCTCCAACCATGATGGTGTATCTTGTTGCTTTAGTTCTAAGCATTTTGGTTTTTACATGGTCTTCGGGAGTTACACCTCTGTTCAAGTAGTCCAAAATATCTGTCATCCAACGATTTCCCCTGTGATTATATTTAAACATTCTTCCATATAGACATTGGGCTCATGTAAAGTTTCCTATATAAAGGTTCTCAATTGTCCTGGCTTTCAGTTACTGGCTAGTCAAGTGAGTTTGTAAACCCTCTCGTTGTGGTTCCTATCTATATGTCATACATGCATCTCTTTGAAATCCTCCATTAATTTCATAAAGGTGTACTAGTATTTCAAGAGTTGTGGCTCCACCTGATACTCCCTCGTTGATCTATCTAGCTGCCACCTGTGAATTGCTCTAACACTTTATCATTTTAGCTCCAACCTCTTTTGCTAACCTTATGCCGACCAACAGAGCTATGTACTTAGCTTGGTTGTTGGAGGCTTTGAAACCAAACCTCAAAGATTGCTCCAAGATTACTTGGTTTGGACCTTCTAGCTAGATTCCTGCTCCACATCCTCGTCAATTGAAAAAGTTGTCTACATGCAGTGTCCACCATTGCTTTGAGAAGTTACTTGCTAGATGTAATTCGTTGATGAAATCAGCCAAATGTTGGGTCTTAATTGGCCCTTTAGGTTCATACCAGATATCGAACTCTGATAGCTCCACTAACCATGCCATCATCCTCCCTACCAGTTCATGCTTTCTCAAGACTTTGGTATTCTCACCACCACTTGATGACTTTGGAAATATTGTTGAAGCCATCGAGCTACATGTACTAAAGCTAGGGCTACCTTCTCAATCAGTTGATGTCTGGCTTCGGCCTTATGTAGCATCCAACCTATGAAATATATGGGATGTTGGGTTCCTTCATTCTTTTGGATTGTTGTCATGCTAATTGCTTCGCTAGAAACTAACAAGTAAATGATCAAACTTTTCTAATTATTTGGTTTGACCAATAGTGGTGGTGTTGACAATGTTAATTTTAGGTCTTGAAAGGCTTGCTCACACTCTTGGTCCCATGAGAATTTTGTGGTCTTCTTTAATAAATTCATGATTAGTATAGCTCTCTTGGCAATTCGAGGTAGAAATCTTGTCAAGGAGGCTATGCAACCTATGAGTCTCTGTATCTCCTTAAGGTTTGTCAGACTCCTCATATTAATGACAGCTTGACAGTTGTCCAAATTGGCCCGTGTGTCTCTGTGGGAGAGCATAAAACCCAGAATTTGCTTCATCTTACCTCGAACACACACTTTTCAGGATTGAGTCGCATGTTATGTTTTCGGATTTGTAAAAAGATTTCAGCGAGGTCTTTAACATGGGACTCAACTTCATTCGACTTGACTACCATGTCATTAACGTACACTTTCATGTTCCTACCAATCTGGTTTTTGAAGATTTTATCCATCAAGCGTTGGTAAGTAGCTCCTACATTTTTTTGACCAAATGGAAAGACTTGGTAGCAATAGTTCACCGATTCAATTATGAAAGCAATTTTCTCTACACCTCTAGGGTGTATACAGATCTGGTTGTACCCATAATATGCGTCTAAGAAATTGAGCGGCCGATGTCCAGCTGCTCTGTCCATTAATTTGTCTATATGAGCAAGGGGTAGGCATCTGTAGGGATGCTTTATTGAGATCTATGTAGTCTATACACATTCTCTATTTACCATTTGATTTTTTTACCATGACTATGTTGAACAACCATGTGGTGTATCGGACTTCTCTTATGAGCCGAGTTGCCAGTAATTTTCCTACTTCTTCATGTATAGGCATCCTCCTATCTTCTCCCATTTTTCTCTTCTTTTATGTTATTGCCCCAACGGCTCGACATACAAAAAGCTGATGACAATGGTAATTTGGATCAATGCCTGACATGCTTGATGTTGACCATGCAAATAAATCTGCGTTTGAATTCAACACTTGAATTATGAGATGTTGCTCCCTCTCCTCCAGTTAGGTGTCGAGGTATGTGGCTTGGTCCTTTAGCAAACCTAACTAGAGCGACTTTTTTTCTTCATTGGGCTTTACCCATTAATCATCCTTGGTCCTTGGATCTAAATCCAAGTCTTCATGTACACCCAATTTTACCATAGTTACCATATTAACGGCTTGAGACTTAGGTATCTCCTGAATGAGGGTGAGCTTTAGGCTAGCCATATAACATTCTCGAGCCTCCTTTTGATTTGCATGGAATGTTATGATAGTTTTGTAGTATGATGGGAACTTCATGGCTAAATGTGGGGTTGATACAATGGCCTCAATTGCGTTGATTGATGGGCGATCGAGTAGAATGTTGTAAGATGCACTGGCATAAAGAACCACATATTTTACTAAGATGTCCCTATACCTCGTCCATTTTTAGTTGAACCTTGTCATTAGTTTAATAGATCCCCTTGTGGGGAGCCTTTCCCCCATGAATCCGAAGAGTGGATTGTCACAAGGCTATAGTACAAATTCGGGTATGTCCATCTGTTTGAAAGTCTTTTAGAATAAGATATCCGTCGAACTTCCTTGGTCTATCAGGGTTTTTCTTACTAGGCAACCGACAACTTCGATGGTAATGACCATAGGTTCATCTTGTTCAGGATGCACTCCCTTGAAATCTACACTAGTGACGGTTATGTCTGGCATCTCCACTCTATTTTCCATGGCTACCACATTTACAGAGCGCACATTGCGCAAGTGCTTCTTACTTGTCAAGGAGGTGTTTCCCCCTCCTTCAGAACCTTTGACTATTGTATTGATAATCCTTTTTGCTTCTGTTCTCTTTCCTTGGAGCTAATTCTTTGTCTTTCTTCTTTGTGTTTTATCCTCGCCTGGTCTTTGACTTCTGACATAGTCCTGATACTGATTAGTATCATGACGTTGTGACATTTGCGGTTTATGGAAAAAATCTTTCAAACTCCCCCTTTGATAAGATCTTCCATCTTGTTTTTTAACGTAATGCACTCTTTCATTGAATGTCCTTGATTTCTATGATACTGGCAGTGATTTGAGGGATCTGCTCTAGGCGGTTTGTTGGCTCTTTTTGGCATTACTATGACTCCAGTGGCCAGAGCCTGTTCGAGAATTTGGGTTCTTGTAGCATTGAAGGGGGTGTAATAATCATGTCAAGGACCTCGAGGTTCCCGTGCATTATCCTTATTTTTGTGAGTATCTTTGTCGATCTATTTCCTTTGGCTGAACACTTCACTTTTGATTTGTTTATTGTATTCAGTGAGCTCCTCCAGCTGCATGTACTTGACAACCCGACTACGGAGTTCATCTAGGTTGGCTGCCAATTTTTTGCAAAGACTGTTCACAAAAGGAGCAGGTCGCAAACATGTCACTATGTGATCCGTGGCTATGGTGGGATCAAGATTTTGAATGTCCAGAGCAACTTTTCCAAATCTTTCCATAAACGATCATAGGGTTTCCTTCTTATCCTGCCTGAGGCTAACTAGAACCATAGATGTCAAATGATTGGGGACAACTGGTTGCAAACTGAATTCTGAACCTAATAGTCAGGGTTTCAAAGTGATCTATGGAGTTTGGTAGGAGTTGAGTGAACCAACTTAGTGCTTGCCCTTTTAGAGTTGTAGGGAAGACTTTACACTAGATGACATCATCTTTTGTGTATAATCCTACCTAAGCCATGTAAATGTCAATGTGTTCATCAGGGTTGATTGTTCCATTATACTTTTCCAAAGCAATTCATTTTTGTGTACTTGGTAGCAACATTTTAATTATTTTGGTTATGAATAGGTTTCTAAGTACTGAAGCCAAAGTGCTGCTGACAAGATTGGATGGACACATTGTTCCTCCCAGGTGACTAGCTTGTGGGAAGTTGGATACTTCCGCCTGAGGGGGTTGTGACAATTGCGAATGATGTCATCCCCTTAACTCGACATTCTCTTGTTGCAAGGCTATTATGTCTTCGGCGTGTCTTTGTTGCATGTTTATAATTTCCTCACGTAGCATCTTGATGGCCTCTCCTTGGTCTTCACCCTCGTGAGGTGAAGGAGGTCGAACAAGATGTGAATGTCGTGGAGTTCGTGTCTCTACCATCGATTGGGTAGTAGCTACCATGCTCTTTGGGACACGGGAAAAAAGATTTTACCCGGGCCCCACGGTGGGCCCTAAAATGTACTTGCAAGGGGGTAATCAGGTAATATTTCTCCTTGCTAACTTCTTGTCCTAGGTCTTTTGCTTCTAGTGATCAATGCTCGACAATAAACGAAAAGGAAAGGTACCTGCCAAAGGCACTTCAATGCTCAAGTCAGATTTCGGACAAGAGTAATAAACAAGTATTTGATATATTGAGAACAGTCTTACCTCAATATTCCCATAGTTATTTATACATATTTTAATGTGCCCTTGGACCTATGGGCCTTGGTACGTCATTACCATTCTAGGTAACGCTCTAGTAATTACCATTAAGGTTTTTGTTAATAGTCCAATGAGTTTTACTTAAATAACCCTAATGCTTTAGTGGTCATGATTCTTCATCTTTGGGTATTCCCTTTCTCGGCTAGGCTGAGTATTGGTCCCCATGCCGAGCACCTAGTCAAGTACTAATGTAGTCTTTAGGGATGTTCGAATATTCGGTTAGGCTGAGTGTCGATCACCATGCCGAGTACCTTAACACATTACGTGTGTTTTGTATTCAGCCAATTGGCATGTGCACATGTTCAAACATGGCAACTGGCTGAATACACATGTTTAGGTATTCGACTATGCCGAGTGCCTAAATACTTGTGTGTTTTGAGGATACTTTCATGATTCGTAATAAGGTATTGGCCGAGTACCTGAATACTCTCTAGGGATGACTTGTATTTTTGTGTGTTAAGGCCGAAGGGTATATACAAATATTCAGTTAGTCTGCATACCCATACGGTGTACACTTGCTATCTTGTTGGCATTTTCCTTTCTTATTTTTGTTTTTGTGGTGAATTGTGTTTTCTTTTTTCAATAGTTGAATTAGATATGTTTATCATTTCTTGTTTTATAATTATGATTTATCACTATTTTTTTACCATGATATTGGCACCCACCTCGAGTTTGACGAGGAAAATTCATGTTGGGCAGAGTTGGGGTTGGATTTTTCCCGACTTAGGGAAGTAAAGGCAAGGTCGGGTATATCACTCTTTGAACCTGATAAACTCGATGGAGATGAGGTTGAGTTTCATTTTTTCATCTTCACCTTTTATAAACCTAAACTTACCTCTCGAAAATAATGATTAATCTTCATTGGGGACCGTGAGTGTTGGGAAAACTCGGACTTTCCCGCTTCGTGAAGTTAAGATAGACACTTAGTAATTAAAGGTAGTAATGGGAACACACGATTATAATTCTCCAATATGGAGATTCTTCCACTATACAAAAGAATAGTAGGGTTACAAGGATGTGTTTACAAAATTAACTCACTCTACGGTGGCTTACTCAAGCTTGAGGATAGAGACTTCCCAAGCTATTTATCTTCTCTCTCAAAGAGACTCTCTAACTTTCTAGCTTTCTCACTCTAAGAAGTGAATTCACTCTTGTCTTGGATGGTTAGGAATGAAGGCTCCTACCCTTATTTATACTACTCCACCTCCACAATGAATGGTGGAGATTACTTGTATCCTAGGGTGGAGATTAATTCTCTAGAATGCTCCACACATTCTAGGAGTCTCTACACTCTTCTATTCCCTTTCATATCCTTCCATACTCTTCCATAAGGTTTCAGAAGGTTCCAGACATCTCCAGAATATTCCAGAGATTTTCACATTCTTCCACAAGCTTCTAGAGAATTCTACACTACTCTAAAGTTCTTCAGGACGTTCTAGAAAATTCTATACTTTTTTAGAAAGCTCTAATTTTCTAGAACCTCTCTAATTAAGGAGGGATCCCAATAGTGAGCACATAGAATGTGAGTATTTCCCCCTCAACAAGATTTATTCCATACCCAAATGCTAATCAAGATTCGAATCCTATAGTTAATTAAGGGATACAAATCGGTATCAGTAGTATGAATTATTATTGATTATGATATATACTATTGTTACTAGAGTACATGTAATAGATTCGTAAATAAGTATATAAGTACCCATGAATACTAAAATCGTTTACCATACAGGTATGGTGTGGGGGTGTATATTTGTTTAAAATATAAGTAAAGAAATAGATGGTATATAATTCTATTCAAACTCGAATATGTGTCGTTCACTTATTCCTATTAAATTCTTAAATACTCAACATTTTTATCATAAATAAGAAAACTAAAGATTTTTTTTAACATAAATGAAAATTTCTATAAAAAAACATGAATGAGAATTTTAATCAGACTTTTTGTTGTTGTTCAATGTCAATTTATTCAAGGGAAAAGAGTATTTAACCTTCTTAAACATTATCTCTTTTTATGAATAAATATCTTAGAATTTTAGTTTCGTCCTAATTGATTCTTAAACTTTTTTTTAAAAAAAAAAAATTATCTTAAATTTTAGTTTCGTCCTAATTGATTCTTAAACCTTTTTTTTTTTAAAAAAAATACCTTAAAATTTATTTGTGTCCCAATTAATCATTAAAATTTATATCTTACACACATAAATACCTTAATTTCAATTTCATCTCAATTAGTACTTAAAATTTTCTCTTTGTAAATAGCCGCTTACTTTAAATCTTAATCGTTTATTAATTTTATTTTTAAAAATCACTTTTTCAAACATTAAACATAATAAAATTTATAATTGAAAATCATATAATTTTTTTCTAAATTAATATTTTTATTATATTTAACATATTACAAAAAATAATTCAAACAAAAAAAATATTAATGAACGATTGACATTTAAGTTGAATAATTTAACTTCAATTTGATAGAGCTATTTGTAAAAAAAAAAAGAAAAACATTTTAACGATCAATTAGAATGTAATTTATCAAGATCAATTGGAATGAAATTAAAGCAGTGCTAATGTATAAAGTTGATAAGTTTAAAGATCATTTTAAATATTTAAAATTAAAGCATAGAATGTCTGTTTATAAAAAAAAGATAAAGTTTAAAGAGAGTTTTTTACGCTAAAAGAAAAAAAAATATTGTAGAAATCAAACACAAATATCATGAATATGACCAACTAAGTTAAATGATTCCTTAGTTTAAGTTTGAAGAGATTGGGTACTCTTTTCTTTTTATTCAAAAATCCACGAATTTTAATTCTCTTCAAATAAGAACATAATTAAAAAAAGTCAAGACATGACCAATGACCAATAATGTATAACATAATTAATAGACAATTACGTTTCTTAAATCCATAGTTATGAGGTTGATGTTAGATATGTACGTGAAAAAATATTTATTAAAAAAGATCAACTTTTTAAACCTAGAAAGAATAATTATTGACGGTAGAGGATACTGTGGTTAAAAAAAAAAAACAAGGCATGGAGAGAGTTTTAATCCCTTAAACAAGTGGTTGAGGTCCAACTAACTTGTGGAATTTTGACAAAAGTTCTTATTGTTGTTGATGCAAACCTAAGGCTAAAGCTTCTTTAATGTGAACAACAATTCCGAGATCACCGGCGACTTGGCCTCTCTGGAGTCTGGTGGACCATAGACCAATAAATTTCTGAAGAAGAAAACGTGTAAATACCTCTGTTCAACACTTCAACTATACATTAAATATGGAAAGCAAATACTATTCAAATAATGCACTCATTTTCTCCCTTTTCCTAATTTTTGAGAGGTTTTGTCTAAATTTCATACAGATGTATCGGAATTTGAGTGTTCCCAGTTCAACTACAAGTTACTCCCTCCATTTCAAAATTTTCACACAGATTTAAGAAAAACAATAATAAAAAACGTACTTTCTAGAACAATTTTATTAAAATATCTTAGTACTCTTTTTTCTTTTCAATTTCTATAAATGCATTATTAAATATTCTTAGACTATAGTATTTATTTGATGATAAAATAGGAATAAAAGTTTTAATATTTCATGAAAAACTAAACATGTCATTGTTAATCAATATACAATTTTTTAGTATAAGGAAAATGCTAACCAATGTAACAGTATATTTTCCCATGATTTTCAATGCAACCCTCCAATAAAAAAATTTAGACTAAATTGTAATTTTGTTCTTCTATTTTTTAAATCCATGATTTTAGACTTCATAATTTTTAATCGTAACACATTTGGTTCTTTTAATTTTATAAATTGACTATTTTGATCTCCTGGTAGATTATTAATTAATAATTGTGATTATTAGATATGTTAAATTAATTATAAATTAAATAAAAATTATTAATCATTAAAAAACTTTAATAAAAGACTATTCACCCTAATGTGGTGTTGCATGCGACACTAAAGGTGAAAGAGACGTTTGCAGAAGAGGAACACAATGTGATAGAGAATTAAGATTATTAATAATTTTTATTAAGTTTTTTAATAATTAATAATCTTAATAACTCAACTAATCAAAATTATTTATTAATAATCTATCAAGAGGACCAAAATCACCGATTTATAAAACTAGGAGAATCAAATGTTATAATTAAAATCCAAAAAAACTAAAATCATGAATTTAAAAAAATAGAAAGAACACAATTATAATTTAGCCAAAAAAATTTATTAATTTCATAATTAGCACCCTAAGAACTTTGATCAGCAAGACCCATATTTTATACTAAGAAAAAAATGGTCATGTAGGACTTGACTAGTTGATGTATGAAGAAACATTGCAAATGCTTAAAGGGTATTGGTGGATGATCATGTATAACATGGCATAACAGTAAACAAAAGAAAAATCATTAGTGTAGTACTGGTATTGAATAGTTAATACAGAGATTTATCAAAATCAATTCTTTTTCACTTATTTTAATAAGCTTAACAGTTAAGTTTATGAATAACCTGTTAGAAAGTTATTGAATAAGTATTTAATTGTATTGTTTCCCTAAAAGATAAAATTTCGACACAGTTTCTTGAGTAATTTTAGTCCTGCTATCCAATTAGAATCAAAGATTTACACCAAAGGTCAGCATAAGATACTGAAACTCCAATTTCAATCGAAGAATAACGTCAAAAAAACATGCAAAGAACTAACAAATATGAATATGACAGTAACGTGGTTGCGTTTCTCTTATTTATTGTACATAGCCAAGTCATTGGCCTAACAGAAGACATAAACAACCTTCATTTTTCAAGCCAAGCTGCACAGAAATTCGGATGGTGGTAGTTATGAAGCGCTCACAGCTCTCAATCTCAAACTCATCAGTGAAAAAAGAAAAATTGGCATAAAAGTCATTTTCACTGTATTGAGTTGAAAAGGACTAATACAGGTCATAGGCAAGAAAAGTTGTAATTCAATCTTGCTCGTCAACAATTTAAACTAAACAACTGTTCCAAAGAAAGAGTAAAACTATAATACAAGAATAATGCTCTATTCACACATACTTTTCATAACATTTTTTTACAACTCATTTTTTTCTTTTTATTTCTCTCTATTGCATTACCCTTCTTATATCATATTTTTCTCTCCTCTCTATCTCTCTTCTTATTGTCAAAACTGATGTGAAAAAAAGACTGGGCATAACATTATTCATATACATTCTTAACCATGATTTGAAATTGAATGATGCAGAAGTAGTGTCAACAAGAATCAGCATCAATCACTTGATAAAACCACAAACTGTTATTATACTGCCATTTTCTTACACTTCAATGTCAATTATGTCTCCATCCCAGTCAATAATTGATCACCGTTGACTTTAATTACATAGAAAATTTACACCTAGAATGATTCTATTTTAAGTGTAGGTCCATCAGCAGTACATTTTTCTGGCTAACAGACAAGAAATGCATTGTACTAGACTGATAGAAGCTCCTCTTAGGAATGTAGAGGGTTATTTATAATGATGTAATCCTGTCTTCCATAGGAAGGTTGCGTCATTCCTCTGTCAAGAAAAGTGTTTCAACAAACTGATGCAAGTGAGCTTATATTAATTAATCTTCAGACTTCAGATAACGATGGATAGGATAAAAAAACTATTAAAGGTGCGTTTAGGTAAACAACTAAAGTGCTTGTTGAATAAATGTTTATCATGGTACACACTTATGTACAAGTTATTTCTATAATCCAAGAGAAAATAAAGTTAATTATTTTTGTACAAGTTTTAACTGGAGTGTATTGAAATAACCTGAAAACAATATATATACATATCATACGTAATTTTCATAAGCCCCGTTAAACATTTACACAAGTGTTTATGTTCTAAGATAAGTCCAAATTGGCTATAAATAAACTCTTCCAAACACACCCTCAAGTATACTAGCTTCCCAGGTCATGGATTCAAATCCAGAAAACATCTTCTCTGTTTGTGAGGCTAAGGTAGTGCACATCTACCCTTTGGAGACCACACCAGATGGGAGCTTTAAGCATACTAGCTTCAATTATTGGAACTGGTGTGTAAGAATCCACAAACTTTGTATAAGCAGAAAAGGAACATTGGTCAAGTACCATGATTTTACAAAATTTATGAAATCAATTTACCAACAGAATACATGGAAGTAAAAAGGAATGCTACAAAAGAATGTTCTAATTTTATTATTCAATATCTTATTTGGCAATTAAAGTATGGAATTGGGGGTTACAAATTCAGGATCTAACCCTGTGCAGACTATAATCATATATCTGTTGAAAGGGCCAATACATCTTTTACATACAAAGACTCTTCAACAAACAATGACCAGTGACTTACTTCAATACCATGTAATAATAATAAACAAGCAAAAGAATCATCATTATCTCAAGCAGCAAAACGGTATACACCATTACCAAAACACAACCCTTTCAGTTTACAGAAAAGAAGTGCCAGCCAAACCATGATGCAGAAGATTATGCGCGATCGCGTCCCTCGTCTTCATGGAGCTCATTGACCTCAAGGCAACCTCAGGCACCATCTCATCATCCATCAGATCAACCTTCAGCTCAGGGTCAATCTTCTCCCCCTTCAACTCGCATATATTATGCAGCACGCAGCACGCCCCTAGCACGACTGGCAAGTCCTGCAGCTTCACCTCGGTCCTCTTCTGCAGACAACTCCACCTCCCTTTCAACCTAGCAAAAGCATCCCTAGCCACCTTCTGAACCTCCCCAATCTTCTCATTGAAAGCATGCTGAGTCCAAGTCAGATTCTGCTGGCTATAAGGCACCAAAACCCAATCCATCAAAGGGTACCCTGAACTACCCACAATCCAATCCCCCTTCAGAAGCCCCCCATTAGCCCTTTGAAAAAGGGCACTTTTTTCCAACACCTGATCATCAGGCATTGAACCAGGCCAACCAATGCACACATCAGTGAACACCCCTCTATGATCCACCACCCCTTGAACAGTAATACTATAAGAAGTCTTCTGGTTCCTCTCAGTGTGCCTCTTGTTGAAATAAGCAGCCACACTAATCTTAGGAGCTATAATAGGCACATGAGAGGTGTACATAGAGCCTACAACATTAGGGATCCCAGAAACACCCTCAAACTCACTCTTCACCCTCCTCAATGCAACCTCATCAGGCCAATTCAAGTACTTTGGCATAAGCACAGACTTAATAGCGGTGCAAACCTCAAGAACAAGCTTGTGACAAGTTGATATCCCCAAACCAAACCTCTTAGAAACAATCCTAAGAGGGTCCCCAGTGGCTAATCGCCACAAACACACAGCCACCCTTTGCCTCACAGGAATAGCATTCCTCAAAGTGGTGTCTTCCTTCACAATTGCTGAATTCAACTCCTCACAGATCATGTCAAAGGTTTCTCTTCCCATCCTAAAAGCCTTCTTAAAATCTTCTTCAGGAAAATCCTCTTTGTTGCATTCATCCCACCATGCTCCTGAACGATCCTTCACCCACAACCTTCTCTGTGAGCCTCCCGCACCAGATTTCCCCCCTTCAGCACTTCCACCACCACCCTCACCTTCTCTTTCACACGCTGCCACCGCCACCGCCACCGCACGTGCCATGCCGCGTGACTTCTTCCTCTTCACCCTCTCTGACTCCTCCACGTGGCTGTAATACTCATCAAGGTTGGAATAGTAGTGAAGCATGGCTTTTGTTTTCTTCTTGTGATTGGTTTCCAATGAAAACTTCTCTTCCTCTGAGACCTTATTGTTCTGTTGCTGCTCAAGTTTCTCTTGTTCGTCTAACAAGAGAATTGAAGTGAGGATACCCTTTAGCTCTTCCTTCTTCTTCTTGCTCCTCTTGTTGTTGTTGTTGTTGTTGTTGTTGGATGAACCATCATCATCACCATCATCATCATCATCATCATCATCCTCGTTTTTTCTGCGGCGTTTTCTCCCAGTGGTGGAAGTGTTGTTGTTGGTGGGATCATTCATTTGGTCGAAGGAAGATTGGAGCAAGGTGTAAAGGTAAGACAAGGATTCCGGGTCTGCAAACGTTGTTGGGAGTTTCATAGGACAAAAACAAAAACTAAAAACACAAACACAGAGAAAGAAAGAGGTTTTAGATGTTTTTGTTTTTGGCTCTGTGGTTGTGAAGGAACAACACAGACAGAAAAACAAAATACACCAAGTCTAAGGAGGTTTTGTGTTGTGTCGTGGTTTCTCTCTTTGCGTTGAGTTTTTGGTTGGGTGTGAAATTATTCAATTTTATAAAAGTCTATAATTATATATATATTGTGAGGTGTGAACACGAGGGTGTGGTGTGAACGCGGAGATTGAAATTTGAGGGAGTGAAGAGATGCCAGTGTGGATTAACTCATTTATTAAATTGATTAATTTTGCGCAAATGAAGCGTATGATGGGGCTTTGGACTTTCCGGTTTTGTTTATTTGACAGATCGATGAGAGAGTGTTGCAAGTAACTGAATAAATCTAAAGGATCTTGCTAAGGAGGAAACTAGTTCAAAAATTATTTATTATGAAAATTTAAAGAAAGTTATCAACAATGCATTTTTGTATATCTCAAAAAAATAATTTAAAAAGTTATCAATAATATAATTTTATGCATCTTAATAAAAAATTAGTTTATTAATCAATATTTCAAGAATATTAGTCCTCATCTATCAATTGATTTTTTATTATAAAAAGAAAAAGTCATTGATTTTTCTCCTGGTTCTAGTGCAAGTTCACACATATATTACATATCTTCTCTAAGAAGAAAGTCTTGTTGACTTCCATAAAAATTATTATGAATGAGAAAATTTATTTATTATAGTTTTAAATTTTCTTATAATATTTTTTCTTAATTTTTAATTTTTTGTGTGGTAAGTATTAAATAAAATTTTTATCTTTAAGATATTAACTAGAATGTTTACTTTTTCATAAAATATTATTAAATACGAGAAAAATTTATGGCAATGTATATAAAGTGTGTTCTTTTTCATATATATTTAATATTCATGTTTTGAATATTTTTATGTATTTAATATAAGAGTTTAATTTTAAATAATCTTAATTACAAAATTTAATAATTTTTTATAGTATATGATATGTGTAAAAAAAGTCAAACTATTAATATGTTTCAATTAGATTTTTAATGTAATGTACTTTTTTATTTTGAATCCGAGCTTACTTTCAATCTATCAGAGATTAATAATTTTGTTCGTGATATTTAATCGTGAAATAATTTTTTTTGCAATGTAATAATGTATTTAACAGTAGTACTTTTTATATTACCCTTCAATAACTACAATAAAAAAATCTCTTGTATTAAGACCAACGAAATGAAAAGGAAAAAGCAAGGTGTTGTGAAATTATTAAACTGTACTTGATAACCTTAGTAGCAAGGAGATATGATGAGAATTGTTTTTTTGTTTATTTTTGTTTCTCTTTTGGGGTTGAGAATTCGGATGGTGAGAAAAGAAGAAGAGCGAAGAATGACGTAGGAATAAGATAGGGTTACAAACGTTTTCAACATGCGTTTCACTCCTTTGTATCGTATTATTAACTCTTTAATTATGGACAGATCTATATATCAGGTGTTTAAGAAAAATTTTGTTGTCTATTATAATAATTATAGTCTACTGCATATATCTAGGAATAAACTTTTAAAGATTATCAATTTTCTATAATAAAAGTTATTAATAAGATTAAGTTTTTTATATATAAATAAACACATATTTTTCATTTTTCATTTTTCATTTGTTTTTTAGAGAAACTTTTAATTTTTTTTAACAATCCACATTTATTATTATATCATTTTGAATTTAATATAATTTATATTTTAAAAAAAAAAGATAGGGTAACAAACGGTGGTAGTGTGAACACGATTCAGGATTGGAATTTTTTGAGATTGGATTTGGCGGTGTCAGGAATAGGACAGACGCATACTTGGAATTTTCCTAACTTATGTTCCGATTCTCCTCACTTTCGCAATTATGAAACTTTGGTTCATTGGATGAGATTCTCATACACTATTAAATAAGTATACTACTAAATTAATAATACTAAAAAATTACATTAAAAGTTTTTTTTTTATCAGGTGTCAAATATTTATTGATTATTACTAGGTAGGTAGATCAACTAAGTAAAATTGTTCGATATTAATAGGAGATTTCAATTTCGAATCCAAATCCTAGTTGTGCTAAATATTTAAAGAAAGTTTTATTTCTTATAATCGTCTCACCATACTTAAGCATGTCTTTTATAGAAAATGTATGTAACTTATATTAAGAAATTATTAATTTTATTGATAATTAATTTTTATAAATAAATTAACGTGTGTTTGAATTGTCGTAGAACAATCTTAATATCCATTTCAAGAACCAATGTCACTCATGCTTTTGCAGTAAAGTAGTCTCAAGCTTTATGTCACAGCAGGTACACTAAAGATACAAATAGGTACCTAGTTTTTTTTTTCTTCTTTAAAACAGTAAATAGTTATTCATCTTTCTACCCCAATCATATCTTTTATACTTACAAAATTAAAATATGAGATCGTTTTTTTTAAAGACAAATTTGATTAGGACCAACTATATGTTAGTTAATTATTTTAAAATATTTAAGGCTAAACACCCCAATTAGTAATATATTTTTGACACAATTTTGTTTTTTTTTTTAAAATTCATTAAGTGTTAAACACATGTAAAATGCTCATATAAATTGTATTGATTTTTGTTAATCCTTGTTAAAATAGTTTTGTTTTGAGCATTCACGGGATCTTGTGGGCCTGGTGGTTCGATGATAATGGAGACTGAGACCCAGTCACGAACGTATCCATAACAAAAATGTGGGGTATGACCACTGATTGAAGATAACGGTACAGAAGTTTACAGTTTTTGTGTGAATTATCTCAACTTCGTAGATGATAAGATCTTTATCTACTTGTGAAGTTGGATTAAGTTTATTTTAATGTATGTATACCATTAATCGAAATACTTCTCAGTTTATTAATGCAAGTTTTGTACACACTAAAAAAAGTGACTGTGGTATAATTTTTCTATCTTTTCAAAAGTTATGTAGTAGTATTATTTTTAGCCTAAGTGTTAAAATATATTTTTATGATTTTTTAAAGAAGATACATAATTAGTATAAATTTTTAAACATCTTTTAATTGAAATCATTCTTTTTTAAAAAAAAAAAATCAGACCCATTCTAATTAGATTAAATTTGACTCTTTACAACATCAAAAAAAGATTAAATTTGATTAGGACTTAATACATGTTTAGAATAGCTTATTTAAAAATAAATCATATTTTTAGGTTTAATATATCAAATAAGTCCCTAAACTATCTAGAAATTGTTAATCAGGTTCCAAAACTAAAATTATGTATTTGTCTCTTGATCTTTTACAATTTTTGCAATTGAATCTCTAGAATCATTCAATATATGATAGAGTTGACTCTCTTGGCAGAAGCTTTTAATTTTTATTCATAAACAATTTTTTTTTTTTATATATTTTGATAGACTTATAATGACGTAATTTTGATTCCTTTAAGAAGAAACCACACTTGATACTTTTCATCATAATTTGAATATATATATATATATATATATATATATATATATATATATATATATATATTACAGCTAAATTCAATTCTAACTCATAAAATTAATGCGATAATATAAGATTTTATTATGTTTATATGAGAAAAAATGATTAATTTAGCAAAAATACTTGTATTGAATTTTTACTGTGTAAAAAAAAAAAAATTGGATCAAAGATAACTACTCATTCTGAATCATATTAGTCCCTGACTCGAATAGTTAGGAAATACTCGTGCTTTCTAACCAAAAATTGAGGAAAAAAAAGCTAAATTCAATTATTGTTTTGTACTAAATTTCTGACTTGTTAGAGGCATTTACCTATATATTAGGCGTGCAGTTGGTTTAACGTTTTGCTAAAAACTTTGTTAGTTGGGATTATGCATTATTTTCTAAGAAGGCGTGAACTTGGGAGACTTTGACATTGAGTATTTGTGTTCACACTTGAGATTGCCCTAGATGGGTCCTACTCTTTCCTACAGCATGATATCAAAATTCAACTATATACGCTACTTTTGACCTTTTGTCTCTCTAGCCATAGCCCGGGTAACAAGTAAGCGAATGTGCTAACTCAATTTGCACTCTGCAGGTGCAAAGTATCATGTCATGTGCATGTAGAAAAATGATAGATACTCAAATGAAAAGCCTCATTTCATAACGTAAAGTAGTTTTAAATATTTTCGGCTATGTGTAAAAACAAATGGATGATTGATGAAAACAAAATCTCAACTACCCCTCCTATGTTTTTTATGCCCTTAATAGACTTTTTTTTTTGTTTTTTTGTGAGCATCTATTAGTATTATACAAGAATTTACCCTGAATTGTCCCAGAAGTATGTCTCTCACTCACTGTCAGGGTGTGTCAATATTGGGCTAATTCACCACTTTGGTGTTATTTTTAAATTAAAACTTAATTGTAATTGTGATTTCCTTATTATAGTTGTTTCTCATATTTGATTTTTCTCTCTTTCGAGATAGTCTTCTCCGTACGCACGATTAAAAAATTAAATTTATGTCGGCATGCTTAAGAAATTTAATTATCTACAAATTGTGTTAAATTTCGTTGGTTTCTTACATTTGATTTTTCTATTATATTTTTATTGATTTTAGTGTTTCTCACTTTTTTAATTGTATAATTTAAATCATTTATTAAATTGACATCTATCTAATATTTAATAGTGTCATGTTAGCATTTCTTTAAATATAGCACAATTAAAATAATGGAGCAACTATCTTAAAAAAAAAAATGGAGGAACTAAATTTGGGAAAAAAATTGGAAGGACCAAATTTGTAAAATAGCGATAATAGGAGGAGAAAAATTATAATTAAACCTAAAATTATTTATTATTTTGTTTTTAAATAATTTCTCCCTAATTTTTTAAGGAATGTTTACAAATCAGTTTCAATCAATTTGATTATAATATCAAATTCAATCCGATCTTTTGCAATTTGAAAGGGATTAGTTATTCAATTTTTACTCATTTTATTATTGTGGATAACATATATTAAATAAAACATCAAATGCATGATAAACTTAATAAAAAATTATTCAAAGTATTAAATATCTCATTATAAGTAATAAAAATAGTCCAGATTATGAATCAATAGTTAAAATACTGTTAGGTTTTTCAAATATATAAATAGATTTTTATACATTAATTCAACAATACATGTCATTTCTCTTCCTGATAACTGATAAGGGTCATCATGAGTTGGATCGGGTTTGAGGAAATTTTAGATCCAGTCCAATAAAAATAATCTGCTTGTTGGTTAGCAATAGTCAAATTTTTATTAAGGAAACATTTAGTGTATGAAGAATGAAAAAGTCATTAATCATTTTTTAACCATATTTAATAATATGAATTTCATGTTTCTCAATTAATGTCTTCAAGACATCCTCAGTCAAATCCTATTTTTTTTGAAAAGGCACTATGTGTAGGAACGCCATTCATAAAATTTGAAAAGGTCTTTTATAGGACATTGTCATGTAGGGGCACCATAGGGACCAGTACATTTCATGGCAAAATAAAACTCAACTGTGAGAACTGATTTTAAATGCATCCCCAAATGATTAACAAAATTCGATTAATTAGCCTAGTATCCATGGAATGAAATTCAAGAGTTAGATCCAAACCAGTAAGCCAACAGGATAAGTGGCAAATTACCAAATTTCTTCAGAAAAGCCATAACGGTCCCACAAAAATGCTAGTTCATGATTTTTAAAAGGTTAAATTAATCTGGACTTCGTATATAATTTGATTTTTTTTTTTAATTTGACATTGTGTTTGCAACTTGGTTAATTGTTAGTTTTAAAAAAATTATTTGATTCAATACGTTTAAACATTACCTTACTGTTAAAGGCACCGTTTGGACCACCACGCTGTGCAACAGCACTAACCGCCAAGCCAACAACGCCATGGGAAGATGTTAACTTTTCACCATCAATCACTAGCTAAGCATCTGGTAGTAGTCCTAACATTAAAAAACTAATTGTTGGTATTTGAATCTTGCACTCCCATATTTATATCATGCACCTCCCCTTACATTTAGGATGTCCATTCCCAAATATATATTTGCATATATTTTAAAATAAACTTTCCAAAATATATTAAAAAATGTTGGATTCAAGGGTTCTGCTAGTGCACCAACATATATTATTTGTGCATCCAACAATTTAAGTGAAGTGACAAAATTGCTCTTCACTTAAATTTTAACTCCTCCTTCATTTTGTGTTTGTTGTTACGTCGTCGCCGTCGTCTCTCTCCGTTTGTGTCGTTTAGCCAGTTTTCGACACCATCATCCCGCTCCCTGCTCCCCGTGTGTTTATCTGATTCAAAATTCGTATAACACATACAAATTGTCAATTTGTATAACTCAATCCATATATGTTATACGGATTGTCAATCCATATAACTCATACAAATTGTCAATCTGTATGTGTTTTACGGATTGTAATCCGTATATTTATGTATTTTTAATTTTATTTTATTAATGAATAAGATAATAATAGAATTATTTTTTATAAATAAAAAAATAAATTATTTTGTTGTAAATTTTCTTTTTAATAAAAAAATATTGTTGTTTATATTTCTTTTTATGTGTTTATATTTAATTAATTATATTTGTTTTATGAAGTTATTTTTAAAAAAATTAAAAATTTTTTTTATTTAAAAATGAATGTATAAATATTATTGTTATTTCTTAATTTGTAAAATGTAAGTAGTTTATTTATATTTGTCATGTAAATAAATTATTTTTTTTATTCATATAGTGGTGTATATTTTAGTACACTCATAGTATTAAATATTTATATAAATAGTGATGGGAAGAATAAAATATTTTTTTAAAATTAAAAGTTATTGTGTTAGTAATTTGTTAAAAAAAATGAAATAGTCATTTGTTAGAAATCAAAACCAAAATTGTACTTACATTTTGGTCATTAATTTAAATTTACTTCATTAGTGTTGTCAAGTTTATATATTTGGAAAAAAAAATCCATATTCATTTAGAATTTATAAAAGTAATAAAAAAGTAATTTTAAAAATAAAATTTTTATTTAAGAATTATAAAATAGTAATTGATTGTAGTATTGTTTGAATGATGAATTTAGTTGTTATGATTGTTTAAATGTACAGATTATGGTTAGAACCAGAGGTTTGGATCGGACTTTAGGCAAAATTATAGGAAGAGCCCTAGGGAGAGAAGTAAGTCGTGATTCGGATGAAGCTCCCTAGCGGCAAAAGCCCATTGCATCTGCACGTAGGCAATGGGAAGCTGTACATGTTGCTGAGGATGTTCAGCACGTGGATCATCCAACTGACGAGGTTCATGAATAGCCTAAAGAAACAGGTGTTGATGATGTAGTTACTAATGCTGAGAGTTTTTCAGGCGAACCCCACGACACATCAGTTCTAATTGGTTATGTTCATCATGTTGTAGTGACTTTTTGGAGTGAAGAGGTATTTATATTTTTAAATAAATAATATTTTCGTAAGTATTTGTTATTATTGTTGAAATGATTTAAATTTTCATTTTTAGGAACATCCTGAGTTGAAGTTATCTTACCATAGAGGGAAGGTTGAGAAATTTGGCAGGTCTTCTCCATAAATTGAAGGCTTAGTGGCTGCCACATGATTAAGTCCTCTGATCACATGTTCGTTGGACACTAACGATCGGGGACTTATATCGACTTTTGTGGAGAGGTGGCATAAGGAAACTAGTAGTTTCCATCTTCCTGTAGGAGAGGTGACTATCACCCTCGATAATGTGGCATCGTTGCTTCATCTGCCCATTACAAGCACCTTCCATAGCTTTAAGGCTCTTCATATGGACGAAGTCATGTTGCTATTAGTTGAATTGCTTGAAGTTAGTTCAGAAAAAGCAAAAGCTGAGACAATACAATGCCATGGGACATATGTTTGGCTATCGTGGCTGAGAGACATTTATCGTTACAAATGTGATGCAGCACAATGGACTGTAGCAGCTCAAGCATATCTCTTGCATTTGGTAGGTTGCACACTGTTGATGTGTCGGCAAGTGTACCGATTTGCATAAGTAGTATATAAAACGGTAAGACCGAGTATCGTATCCATAGGGAATTTGTTTCACCTAGACTATGTATATTCAATATGTAAACACTTATAAGGCTTGAAATAACACAAATATTGAGTTCTGCACTACTAAACTATTTGAACAAAAACAAAATTTTTAAAGCTATAGAAAGTGACAACCATCAAGTTAAAAGCGTTGGGGAGTGTCCTACTGAATTCCTCTTGCTATATAAAATGTGTTTTTCTCTATTTAACGTTATCCTAGTGTTCTTATACTGAGAAATTACTTAAACCATGATTCCTCACATGAATGAGCCTAACTCTCTTTAGCCTTTGTTCTTGATTCCTCAACAAACTTGTTCTAAAAGAGTTGCACTAAGCCTAAAATGTAAAATGGGCTAGATCACTATACTCCATTCCTAGACATATAGATTTCTAGCTTGCTCTATCAAGTTCTAAGGTTTTAAAGCATTTTCCAATACTAAAAAACCTAATTGCACATACAAATGGATGATCAAGCCACAAGCATGTAAAATAAGCATAGATAGAAGCAAAGAACACAGAAAAATAGCATTAAATAGATAGTAAGAGTATTACATCAAGAGTTTCAGTAGTAACTCCCCAACAAAGAGGCTCTAGCCTTCCATTACAAGTCAAAGCTTCAAAATACAAAAAGAAAACTATTTTTTGGTGAAAGAAAAATGGAAGAAAATGATGGAGAATGTCTTCTCCAGCCTCTCAACCCTAAATCTCTTTTTTTTTCATGAAGTCAAGCTCTCTTTGTTGCTCTCAACCAGTTTTCCCTTCATTTCCGCCAACTTCAGTGTTTTAAAGGCTCTTGGACTCCTCAGCTTCCGAAGGCTCGCTCAGCGAGCATGTCTCGTAGAGCGAGAGTAAGTGAAATTCCGCTAAGCGAGCATGGGCGCGCTAAGCGTGAGAAGAGACAACGTCCTCTCTGGGCGGGTTGACTGCACGCTGGACGTGCAAATCTCTGACTTATCCTTTTCTAGGGTTTCCTATCCTCTAAGCAAGCTAGATGCCTTGCTAAGCGGATACATCTCGCTTAGCCAATATGCCTCGCTAAACGAGTCATCAGCAGCTTTTACCTTCTCTTCTTTGGCCTGAAACTGAGTTGGATTCAACATTAGGTCACAAAAAATGGAGTTTCTACTCTATAAAATCACACAATAGAGAAAATATGTACAATTTCTACAAAAAGAACCATAAATTGGAGGCACATCACTATTTCCTTGTAAATTTTCAATACCTAACTAACTTATAAATAGTAACTAACACACACTTTTTGCTAACAAGAGTGTCACACACGTGCATGTGGTATTCTTAGATGCCTTTCGTGACCTCACCCAGAGTGGAAGCTACGCATGGGGAACTGTCGCCCTAGTCCACATGTATGAGAATTTGAATGATGCCTCTAAAAGCAGCGCCAGACAACTTGCAGGATATATCACACTTTTATAGGTAATTATAATTGAATTTAATTTTTTATTTTTGTTATATATTTTATGTTGAGTATTGTTTTGAATTTTTTTTTATTTTCAAAATATGTGTCGTGTTGGAACTACGAGCATTTTCCTTCTATTGCTTTGTGTATTACTGTTGAAGATTATCATGAGAGGAAACCACGTGTCTGCCGTTGGAAGTCTGGGAAGGCATTCCTAGTGCTAACGTATCGCAAGTGGCTGGATTAATTGACGTATGATATTATATGCTGGATTCCTTATGGTGACCATCGTGCATTTAGAGAACTTGAGCTGATTTCTTTGTTTTCTGGACATATCTGATGGAGTCCATCTATTGTCATACACCAACCAGAGAGGGTTGTGCGACAATTTGGGCATGTGCAGACCATTTCTATACACCTTGCTTCTCCAATGTTATGCATAGAAGATATTGATGATAGATGGATTTAGTTTTCTAAATACCTTGCACCGATGGGTCAGATATGCATTACACCTGGACAGTGTGCAATAGACTACATAAAGTGATGCTATATGATTTCTCATCCCTTCATAAGTCCGGCACAGCCTGGGGATCCTCCTAAACATCCACCCGTGCTGCACAATGACATATTTATTGCACCAGATATTCCTCAGCACTTGGTGGTGGCAGTGGTTATGGACGAAGCACCTACAGATGCACCTGTTCATGTAGAGTAGTCTTGACATGCATTGGTAAAATATATTTTCAATTGTCATTGTTACTCATTATATTTGAACATTCATTAACCCTAAACTTTTTTCCTTGTTGTCAATGTCCTAGGAGGTTTGCCAAACAATAGATGAAAGGTTGGAAAGGTTGCTCAACCTAAGGATAGTAACTGAAGGTACAAAAGCATACACTATCACAAAAGATTGTTTAAGGATCACCAGAGGTGTGACTGCGGAACGCAATGTAGATGTGCGATCGGGACGAAGGCGGCATATAAAAGACACATGAAGACCTTTGGGATTTATTAGGTTTTATATCAATTATGTGTGCAATATGACTGAACAATGTTTATTATTCAATGTTATTCGAAAAGATTTTTGTTTATTTTCGTTTGTGTAGTAGGCGAATTTTAAATTAATCACTAAACAAACGTAATTATTGGCGTAACAATAAACCTTAATTATTGAAGCAACCCTAAACCCTAATTAGTCATGTAACAACAAACCCTAGGTAGTCAAGTAACACAAAACCCTAATTAGTGATGTAGCACTAAACCCTAGGTATTTAAATAACCCAAAACCCTAATTAGTCACGTACCATTAACCCTAAGTAGTGAAGTAACACTAAATTCTAATTAGTCACGTAACACTAAACCCTACGTATTCAAGTAGCACTAAACCCTAATAAGACATTTAACACTAAACCCTAGTTATTCATGCAACCTTAAATCCTATATTAGTCACGTAACAATAAACCCTAAGTCCTAAACTAACACTAAACCCTAATTAATCATGTACCACTAAACCCCACATAACAATGTGTAGATCATAACAAAGCTATTGACGGTAAGGGACAACGATCTCTTCAAAATACATGTTTCATATAGACATACACATTCAAATTATTATAACACAATTTAATACATAAATTAAACAAACAGGATGATCATGCTTTTACCTGAACAAAATGATTGTCATACACATGACCGATACATATTACGCGATGTACATAACAATATTTTGGTAGTTGACTTCTAAGAGGAAAAAATGTCATGCTATGTTGAAGAGAAAGAGAAACAAGGATAACATTATACCTTGATGCAATGACATATCTCATGTCGGTTATATTCATCTACTTATTCCTAGTAACCTACATGTAACAATTATAATTACATTTATTTAAACCAAATTTAATCCAACAAAACATAACAAAAATTATATACCATGGATAATTCATCAACAAATAGGGATTGCTTTAATTCCTCAAATTTGTTTATGCCACCAAGCAGGTTGATATACTCATCAGACATTTTGCAAGTTCTTTAAGCAACTGGTTGCACACCAAAGACCATGAATCTTCACCTATACCTAATAAGACAATAATTGCACGATATCCACAGTTATCATCAGTGTGATCATTGTTGTTCATGGCTTCCCAAAAACTACATAGGTCTCCAAGACTATTTTGTAATAGTCTTTTTAAGGCCCAATGAGCAGATTCAACCCTGCATATGAAATACACAAAAAAAATAAACAAAGAAAACTATTTTTATCCATCAAGTCCTAAACCCTAAACAATAAAAAAATTTACAATTTTCATACCTGTTAGTTGTGTTTCCTAAGTACATGATCTTATTCGTTCAGGCTTTAACAAATCTTTCTTTGTAGGGAATTATCCATGTTTGATTGACATAGTCAACAAACATTGGCCATGGTGAACAAGCAATCTCAAACTTCTTAAGGCACTCATCGAACTCTTCCTCAAAAGGATAATCAACCAAACTCCACCAGACTTCCATGACATAATCTCTTGCATTTTTTTTACCAACCGGGGATTTACACTTTGCCTTCACACTCTTATCAATGTGAAACTGACACGACAAGTTGGTACACTCAGGGAATACAATTTTCACTGCATTCATCACTGCTAGATCTCTGTTGGTAACAATAACTCCAAGGAGGGCATCATGTCTGAGAAAAAGACTTCAAAACCGTTCTAGAGCCCAAACAACATTATTTAGATATTTTTCTTCCAAATAGGCAAAATCAGCAGAGAATGTCATCTTGTTGGTGTGACACCAACAAAGTCAAGTAACGGGAGTCTGTAACTATTTTTTTTAGGTACTATATATAAAAAAATATCAAATTACAGGCATTGCATAGCTTAACTACATCAGGATGACTCCAAAAGATATCACGTACAACATTTTCATCCTTCAATCTATACCAATGAATACATTGATCTTGTTCAAGAAGTTTCATTAGTTGTTGCATTTTAGTATTACTGCCTCTTATAAAAGAATGATATGCATTTCTTGCATTGTATACTTGCTTGATTGTTGTATAACTATTGGGATTGTGCTCCTTCAACGTTAGCAGAATATTTCTTGATTTCATCATTGACTTTGTCATATCAACAATAATAATCTTTTCATCCTTATTCAATTGACCAGTGTATGGATGTTCAACTAATGACTTGGCCAATTCATGATTGTGACTCCCATACATTAACTTCACCATCCATCATTCGCCTCCAACCACTGGTTTCCCACGCAACTTAAAGGGACACCCACATTTTCTATTGCCAGTTTCTGTTCTTACCAAATCTTTCTTCTTACCCCTATATTGATAATTTCTTTCACAACCAATTAAGACAAATGACATCCTTCCTCTCATACCAATATTTATGTCTGACCTCATAATCATCGCCACAAAACCAATTTCATAAGCAACAACTCAAGCCCAATTCAAAACATCATCACGGGTATCAAACACCTACAATGCAATCCAAACATCTTTACTCTTCAAGAGACATTCATTAACTTACTTTAACAACAAAAAATCATATTAATATCTGAAAAGTATTGAAGGTATCAGAACAATCAACATGTTTTGATTTCACACTAGCTTCGTCTTCATTTTGTTCATTCATATCAGTTTCTTCACACATTATAATGTCATGCATCCACTGATCTTCATCCATCTTAACAAAACATTGAAAAATTTTAATGACAAACAAATGACCCCTAACCACACGATACATATACTACACAATTTTTTAATTTTTCTACTGCATTTAATAATATAATACATTAAAATTGATAATCATACATACATACATACATACATACATATTAAAAAACCAACAAAATCAAGTTTTTGTACTTAAAATTGATAACCATGTAATACATTAAAATCGATAACCATATATATTAAAAATACAAATATTTTTGTACTTAATTGTAATTCAGAAAATTATAAGCACTAAAAAAATCAAGTTTAAAATAAAAACGACTCAAATAAATTATAAGTCTAAATTATTTTAAAATAAATATCACTTTCAAACTATAAAAACAAACTCTTACAAATGAATAATGAAACTATACCTATTTAATTTTTTTTAAAATAATACTAATTATATTTAAATAAACAATAATTAAAAAAAAACAAAAACAAATACTTACCGTTTGTCAATCCATAAGCAACATACAAATTGTCAATCCGTAAGTTACTTATGAATTACTTACTAATTGTCAATCCATAAGTTATATAAAACTTTTGAATTATCAATTTGTAAATTTTATATAAATTATCAATCCCTAAGTTGTATATGCAACAAAAAATCTAGATCCAATAGAAGTTGTAGCTTACCTTTGCCATTAACAACCACACCAATCACCACCACTTGTCGATGTACCATCGTAACACTTGCAGCTCAACCAAAGTGGACACAAAGCACCTCTGCTCTCACAAGAATGAACGAAAATGTGAAGAAAAAAAAAACAGAATGAATGAGTGAACAACATAAAAGGAAGAAGAATAAATAATAGGCATTTTTGAAATATCAAAAAATTGCTGGTGCACAAGCAAAATGCTGGGTACACAAAGCAAAATCCTGAATTCAATAGTAGGAATGTAGGAAACAAATGCCCCAATTGTCCCAAACCGAAATCCAAAAAAGGTGTGGTGAAAGAAAAAAATGTGACATTTGGATGCAAATGAAAGACTTGCATTAGTGTTGGACCTCAATAGTATGTCATTCACATCTTAGTTTGTGTTTCATCAATAATTTGTATCACTACTTGTTGAAGTGACTTTGAATATTCGATTTTCCACGAGCAGACTCATCTTAAGAGTAGACAAACAAGCACATCTTCACCAATGTTAATTTTTAATTTGGCACGCCAGCTTTATACACTAACTGTTGATGCATATTTAAAAATGTGTCCCAATAAACAAAACAAATCACATCAAATAGGTTTTCAATATAATATAAAGGGTATTGATAGTACCTTTGAGACCATGGTTAAAAAAGTAAAAGAAAAAAATATTTATGATAAAAATCATAGAAGAACATAAAATTTTTATTAATAACATAATTTTGAATATCCTGATAAAAAAATTTCTCTTTAATTCTTTAAGTAATGTCCTATTCTTTAACTAATGTCCTAAGGACACTGTTAACATTTGCCCAATATAAAATCTCGAACTAGGAACTTCTAATCCGATGTGAAAAACCATGTGCATGATGCATTACCAAACATGCTATTAATTTGAATACCCATATAAAATAGTGCAACGTAAAACCCATCTCAACTAGCATAATTCTGAGTAACGACTTCATCTGCCGAAATCGTTAGTTCCACAATAATACAATATTCTCTTGAATCCTAAATATATAAAACACAACAACTTGGTGTGTTAAAATCTACACAATACATCTTTTGACATTGGACCAAAAATACGAACAATTCAAAGTAGGTCCTTTCATGAGTAACCCCACATCTCACTCACCAATATCAATGTACTTGCCAACCATGTTTGCTAAACTCCTCAATGCAACATTTTTCTCCTGGGTTCCTATTAGGGCAAGTTTACTTTCCCAGCAGCACAGTGATGTGCTAGCCTTGAAAACCAATCAGCTTTGTATATTTACACAGCCATGTTGGCACATGTAAGGTCAAGTAAGGGAACTCCCAGCCCACTCTCGTTCTCGTCTCTTTTGTTTGGCTATCATCCTATTGAACTTCTCTTTCCCCTTCTCCAGAAGAGGGTCATGCACAACATAGTCGTTTGGGTCTTCATTGCGAGACATGCGGTCCTGCATATTTACAACAAAATTACAGGCAAAATTTAAGGTGGCAAAAAAGTACTGATGTGGTTTGAATTCAGAAAGGAATTATTTCAAATTATAAAATTAGTGTATATATCTTGGCACATGACTACATAGATTTCATTAGAAGTGTCTAATTTAATGATTTTCTGCATGTTGATAAGCATTGTTTCAGATAGATAAGACACATGATGTGGATGGAAAATAAAATGATTTTATATGTATTGAGATGAAACGCAAAGAGAAAACTGACCTTGCCAGTCTGTGGGGCAAACTTTAAACTAACACCTTTCCAGTCTGACAATTCCTCATTACTAACGTCTTCAGATTCATCAGTTGGGGGTGTCGCCTTTGCTGATAAAGAATTCTTAAATTTTTCAAGTTTAGCCAGAACCTAAAGATAGAGATACAAAAGGAGCAGCGTTACTCATGAAAATCAATTGAAAATATGCAAACATATTATAAAAGAACCCATAGTCTTTAGAAATGTAGAAACAAAATATTAACCCCATAATCTGAGTTTTCAGACATCAGCAATTGAGCAAATGTTCAATTAGCTGTCAATCTCATTTATCTAGAAATTTCCAGTCAACTACTCTTAACATGTCTCAGCAGATTATCAGTCAAGCAGGCTCAAGCTATAATTCCCTATCAATCACATTTCTTGATAGTCTAGAACAATCTAGAACACAAGCCAAAAAATAATTTAAAAAATACAAAGGGAATAAGAAAACAGAAGATAAAACATACAAATAAATAAAAAATCATAACATACTTCATCTTCACGCCCTTGAAGTCTGCGTTTCTTCTGCTTCTGCAATTGTCTTCCTCTCTCAGCTTGATTCAATAGTTGCAAATCTGCATCTGCATTAGACATTCGTTCAGCTCTTGCTTCAGATCCAACTCCCTTTTTCTTCAAGGACAATTTTTCCACCTTTGGTTGATCCTCATCAACACTTACAGCATTGGACCTGACAAGAAAACATTCAACAATTTAATGAGGTTAAGACAGTAATTACAAACTGCTTGGATAATTGTAAAAGCCACAAAACAAGCTCAGATATTTAGAAAATCCAATAAGTCTATTTGGAAATCCAAGCAAGCAAACTTCATAGGCAATAGAAGGCAAACAAGAAGCCACTTTAAAATATTTCTTTGGCACATAACTGACAGTATATTTCTCCGTTAATTAAATAAATAATGAACACTAGCCAGAACAGAAGCAAAAAAAGTAAACTGATTACAGTTGATTTCTCAGGTAATGCAGCCATGAATTAGGAATCTCAAACATTCCTTAGGAGAAATATCAAATATCAGATAGATATCTATATGCAAGAAATATCTGGCATTTATTAAAATCCATACATATCCTGGAACTCTGGAGAATGAACAAGATTACTTTAGGAAATATTATCCTTATATGCAATTAAGAATAAACACGCAAGTACAATGTGTTTTCATTGCACAGGAACAGTTCCTTATGTGAATTAAATGTGATATGCAGCCAAGCACAACCATCTAATAATCGCCTCTACCTTGGGTCCTTGGCCACAAGTTCAAATAGCTTTGTTCCCAAATATGCTAGTGCAGAAACATGGAGTAAGTATTGGCCAAAGGCTACCCATAACGAGCCTAATAGTTCATTATTGTTTCACAGCAATATTATACAATTCAAAAGAACTAAATTTGTTTTTTTTTATCATATTATAATATAAACCAACACCATTCAAATATCCACATTGACACTCTTGTGACAACAGCTAAAAGATAATGTGAAAGCCATAACAGAATGTCAAATGTTAATATTTTTACCTGGCTGCAGACGACGTATCATGGTTCTCTGGACTGGACCTTCCTGCTGATTAAAAATTTAAAAATAAGGTGAGCCTTGATACCAAATATATTTTGAATACGAAAAAAAAAAAAATATATATATATATATATATATATAAAGAAAGAAAGAAAGCGATATCATAAGCTGTTCAAAGGAATCAACAGCTAAAGTGTTGGTATGGTACATATAACGATTACAGCATGCACAAATAAGAAACTTCTGCCATAGATTTATAAATTTATATACTAAATTCCACTAATCCCCAATTCATTACCGTTGTAATTAAATTTATTTCATTATTGCATGTTGTCATTTACATTTGCTCTTGTAACTACAAAATATAGTAAACATTCCCCTAGAATGTTAAAAAAGCAAAAAGGAATTTTAAAATTTGCATTTTACACTGAACCTAAAGATCCAATATACTAGCAGTTGTGGGTGTCTCGATTAATTGCTCATACAGTAACATTACATCTTCTAACCATTTTTTCATTTGTTACAACTAAAATATTTATGCCATACATGTACATTATTTGATCTCATTTGACAAGTGCCAGATGTCATTTCAATGACTTGATTCTACCACACCCCGTGCAATTCAATATTTTCTAATTCTATTTCCAAAATGTTAACTATTACTACATGTTTTCTGTACCCCTACTGATCCAACAAGCATTACCATAAGAGTGAGAATTGAATTTCATAATGTTGATACTTCAAAAGTACATCATTTTTATGTTTAGTTTTCAAATTGACAGATGGGATTAGTATCAAGTGGCCACAATAATTTCTAAAAGATTTATCTTCTGTTGGGGATGAAGAGGGAATAAACAAGGCAGCCTGACAGTGACTCTGATAGCACAATGTCATGGTTATAAGATCATTGAAACTTGCATAGGTAGAACCAGAAACATTCCCTAGATCAGAGGTTGAGATGTAACAAACTACAATATATAATATTAAAGACAATTTGAGGTACCATTTCGCAACTTTGGCTTGGGAGGGAGATCACCCAACTCCTTCCTCTTTTTGAGTATTTGCATGCGCATTCTTGCATCAAAATCTGCTTCATCGTCATCACTGAAATTAAGACATGCCATGCTACCAGCATCTGAATCTTTCTGAGGCTCGTCTTTCTTTGAGTTAAGTGCATCCCTTACAGATAATTGCATATCTCTTCTTGATGAACTCTGCAACAAGAAATACAAGCAATCTTATGTGTGCGGCCATTTGATGTAACACTTATGTTGTTAGTTTTCATTGAAATATGAACTTTCAGGGTGAAATTATCAATTGAATGGGTAATACTGGGACTCTGGGAGCTGTGAGCCAAAAGCAGCTACTGCAAAGTGCAAATTATTAACAGATAAAGTACTAAAAAATTGCAAATAATGCATACAAGGTGTCAAGTAAGAGTTCTACTTTTACTAGACCTTATTACCAGTTCATTATTAAGAGTATCTTCCTTTAGAAGACGAGGATCGTTCAAGACATCGTGACTGCTCTTAATCTTTTGCTTCACCGATGCCAATTCCTTTTCCTCTTCTTCAGCTTCTTCCCCAAATGAAAGCAAGTTCAATTTTCTGTAATTTGAATTTTAAAAAAATAAGCATCATGCTTCTTGG
Organism: Glycine soja; assembly: GCF_004193775.1. Lineage (NCBI taxonomy): Eukaryota > Viridiplantae > Streptophyta > Magnoliopsida > Fabales > Fabaceae > Glycine > Glycine soja. Next base: position 37,239,870 of record NC_041018.1, read on the forward strand.
AGAGTAAGCATTCTGCATTGAGTATTTGAATTATAAGACATTTTTATTTTCTAGGAGGTTGAACATACTTTACGCCTTTTTTCCCTGACTCTTTATTTTTTGTATCAGCTTTAGCTTCAATCTGAAGTTTTTGAAGTGTTCTTGGAACAATATCTTCAAATGGATTCCATAACACCTAGAACAAGCATATTAAGATGTTAGGGAGGTTAAATTCTCCATTCACTGAACACAAACTTCAAATTATCTTTTAGCGATGTCAATCAAAAGCACAACGAACCTCAACTGATAATATCTTCGGCGGATCTAAAGGCCGGTCATTCTTATCAGTTTCAAGTTCACCCAGCCTCAAAAGATTATACATTGTATCTCCCGTCACCTGAAGTCAAATAACAGAGAGAACAATGAATGCATCCCTAACAAATTACAAAATGAAAAGTTTTTGCTACAATATAATTTATTTTTTCAAATGTCATCATAAAAGTACCATTTCATTTTGTTTTTCTATTTTCAAAAGTATAGAAAAGAATGAAGAAAACACTCTATGGTTTCCAATTTTATTTTTTATGTTCACTGTTTCTAATACAGATCTTTGAAGACAAGAATTAAAGCAAAACCAATGTGACAAGGATCAATAATTAAAAGTTAAAATAGAAAACGATAACAAAATTCATTTTCTAGAACCAAATAACTCTTACTTTTCCAAAAATGGTATGCTTGCGATCAAGCCAATCACAGCGGTCGAGAGTGATGAAAAACTGACTTCCATTGGAATTCAGAGTTCCGGCATTGGCCATTGCAACTATTCCTCTGTGCTTGAATTTCAGACGTGAATGAAACTCATCAGCAAAAACACCACCATAAATGCTTTCACCACCTACAACAACAACACAACAACAATTAGTTTATAAAAACCACTAAACAATCAGAAGAAGTCACAAACCACATGGCATCCATAAATCACATTAGCTAGCTACTACAACAGAACAAATATGTTATTATGTTTGGAAACATGGTGGATGAATCACGTTTAAAAAACCATGGTAGCCTCAAAGCTACTTGCTAGCGTGGTGAAAAAACATGGCAGGACACCATGGTTTCCTTAAATCACCATAAAACCAAACACACTACTCATGGTGGGAAGTATCAATTAATTTGCCTCCTGTTAGACGTGATTTCAGCAAAAATACAAATGTTTGTTTACTGTTAGGCCAAATTGATTTTGCCTCCAAACCTTGGTATCACTGGAAGTGATAAAAAGTAGCTTCTGTGTTGATTGAAAAACTTGCACTAAGTCTTACATCAAACTTGCTTTTAGGATAAAAACACATCCAAAGCAACCTAAAGTTGCTACAAGTTACAATCAATTATGAATCCAGAATTAATTCTTCAAGTAAACACGTAAACATTCAACTAAAATCTCGTTAACAGATATTTCAACCAACATGATTATGAATAATCCAACAATCCAACGTAAATCTATACACACATTGAAGAGATAAAAAGTAACTTTTGCATTAGATTGAGAATTTCACTCTAAATTTTACATTACAATACTTCCAAACATAAATCAATTCACTTCAAAATCAATTATGCAAAAACAAATTCATTTAAAATCAATCATGCAAACGATCACTCATATCTTCAATTATGCAAAAACATATTCATTTAAAATCCAGAACTAATTCTTCAATGTATAAGACTATTTGGATTAAAGTTAGGAAAGTACTTTTACAAATTCCAAATTTCCAATGCATAATAACGAATTCCAATGCACTAAATGAAGAAAAAAATTGTTGCTTCCAGAGTAAACTGCACTAAACATGTAAACATTTAACTAAAATCTCGTTAACTGATATTTCGACGAGATTATTATATCTCAACGTGATTCCGAATAATCCAACGTTAATCCAATCACACATCTAGAGTGATAAAAAGCAGCTTTTGCTTTAAGATTGAAAAACTTCATACTAAATTTTACATCCAATTTGATTTCAGAATCAGAACGCATCCAAATTTCAAACACAAATCAATTCACTTCAAAATCAATAATGCAAAAAAGAAAAAATCATTTAAAATCAATTATGCAAATGCTCACTCAAACACACGCACGCGCACACACACACACACACACACACACTTAGTTTCAATTTTTGAGATAAGAATATGGAAGAAAAAAAATGAAAGACGAAGGGGGCTGAATTAGAGCGCGTGGGAAGCACCGGTGCCGGTGCCGGTGGGGTCGCCGCTTTGGACGAGGAAGTCCTTGATGATGCGGTGGAAGATGGTGTTGTCGTAATAGTTTTCGAGGCAGAGCTGAACGAAGTTCCTCGCGGCCTTCGGAGCCTCTTTCGGCCACAGCTCAATGTCCAAAGGACCGCGCGTAGTGTTCACCACCACCTTCCCCTTCGTCGGAGGCTCTAGAACGTAAACCGACGACATCTTCTTCTTCTATTCCGAACGCTTCTTCACCACCGCACAAACCACTCTTTCTGTGTGAGGGTTTTCAACTTTTGATTTGTTTCTGATTTCTTTATTTTTTTTACGATCAATTTGTTTCGGATTTCAATTCCCTCTTTTTTTTATTATTTAGGTTTAATCGTAAATTTTATGTTTCAATTTTGTTATTTTATAAATTTTATCATTTCAAGTTTTATTTTGGTGAATTTTACCCACACAAGCGCGACAGTTTTTCTTTATCAAGGTGATTTTGTAAAATTATATTGATACTCCTGATATTCGTTGTAATTATAATCAGCATAGAAAAATTATTTTTGCAGCGGTTATAACAACAATGCAGAAAGTAATTTTTCTATATCAATTATGATTATAATCGATATTTTTTAAAAATATAAAAAAATATTTTTTACATCATTTTTTATTGATGTGATAATAAAATATATAAAAATAAAAAAAAATATAGTAAAATTTGTAAAATATTGAAAGTTAAATGATAAAATTTATAAAAAAAAAACTTAAGTAATAAAATTACAAAATTATGAAAGGCACAAAATTACAGAAATAAAATTTGAGAGACAAAGTTCACATGAAAATTTAACAATACAATTAACCTTATTATTTATTCATGAAAAAAAGGCACAAATGCCTAAACTCAAAAGTTATCTTATATAATATGATGTGATTTTTGAAAGATAAAAAAAGTTAAAATAAAATATTTTAGTGATTTATAATAGTTTAGAATAAAAATTACAGAAGAAAAATGACATCAAATAGAATTATTCTCATTATAATAGTTATATATTTGTTTATTTGAAAAATAAAATAGTTTAGCAAATTAGTTAAGAAAAAATATTACTTCTTATATAAATTTTTTTTTATTTTTATATTCTATATACCAGGACAATCGATTAAATTTTAAAAGATGTAAGTTTTTGGGTAAATAAGAAAAAAAAAGACTGCATTAAAATAATATATTTTAGAGTTTTTATGTAAAATAAAAAAAACATGGTATGCTTATATGATTATTAAAATACTTTTTATTTTATAAATTTTAGGTTATTTGAATGCAATAATATAAAAATATTTTTTACAAAATTACTATAAAAAATTATTAATAAAACATGTTTCGATATAAAAAAATTGTAAATAATTTAAGATTGTGTTTCACAAGTCTTATATTTGTATTTTTTAGGGAAATATTAATTAGTATGATTTATTTTCTCATTATGAAATTTTAAAAAAGAAATACTTACAAATAGATGTCAAAATAGATCATATTAACTTAGGCCTTATTTGGGCGGTTTTGAAATTTTTAGTCCTGAGATTTTTAAAAATGAAATTTGTTTTAGTAAAGTTTTTAGTTTTTAAAGAGTTGTAGCAAATTAAAAAGATGAATAAAATTAGTCAACCATTTTATCTTATCTTACCTCGTTATAAAACTATGGTGGTGGCACTAGTGACATTAGTGGTAAGAGGGTGGTGATTGTGGTAGTAGGGGTGCGATAAAATCCATTTTCATCTTAATTCTAATGGAATTTGTTGTATCGTTTTGATAATTTTGAGCAATATAAATTCGTGCTAAATTGGTGCATGCGTTAGGAACCTCTAAAGGAATAGAAAACAGCTTAAAAGGGGTGAAATGGCTCTAGTTGTATAAGAACGACCCAATGCTTAATTATATGCAGATCATGCATGTCAAACTCTGCCTGAGAAAATATGCACAACCCCATGCATGGGGTGTGAAGATCAAGCAATGCTCCGAACATTATGCACGAACCTGTGTTTAACATCACAAGTTTCGAGTATTAGTATTACATCTTAAGGAAAAGTCTTAATTACGAGGAACTTGTTGTTATATTAATCGTGTAACTTTATTATTTGTTATGTTGTGTTATTAGTTATGCTTTGAGCATATGTATGTGCTATAAAAGAGTGTACATTCATGTGCATGTGTACTTATTGTTATTCTTAATATCATTATTAACATTATTATTAATATGTTGTGGTTGTTGATATTATTATTATTATTTGTTATATTGTGTTGGTGATTCTATTATTGCAATATATATGTTATTGTTAGTAGTTGTATAATAACGATAGCACTACTATTGTTATTCTATTATTAATATCGTTATTATTAGTATTATTGTATTATCAATATTATTATGTTTATTACTATTGTAAATGCTCTAGTGATGGTGATTAGTGAACACAAGATAATAGGACCTAGAGAGTGCCTAGGGCCCAATAAGGGGCTAAGTCAACCCAAACTCTTACCATCTAAGTTTTATAAGAATGAAGAAAGTGAGACATGATAGGGTTATTAGTTACTGGAGTTAGAAAGAAAGAAAATAATAATAAGATAGAAGAGGACAAAAAGAAGATAAAGGAAGAAGGGAGTTGGAGACTCAAGCTTGAAGCTCTCATTCGTGCCTCAGTTAGGTGAGTGTTTTGTCATCCTTCCTAAGCTTACCTCTATGTTTCTTGTTGTTCTACTTGTCTTCCCCACCCTTTTGGATGGTTTCTTCCCTTTCCCTTTTCTTTTTTTAGGTTATGGATTGATGATTTTGGAATGATTATGAGTGATTAAGGCTTGATTATGGACGATTGAAGGTTGGGATATGTTGTACAAGTGTTTAGGAGTTTATAATGAGTGTTAGGAATGATTAGGGATGAATGGGTTCATAAAAACCCAAAATCGTGAAGTGTTGTTATGCACTGGTCACTTAAGCAAACTTGATCGCTTAAGTGAAATTGGGAATTGAGGTTTGACATGATTTTGAGTTTGCTTAAGCGAGCAAAAGATCTCGCTTAACGAGTTGTGTGGCCTGAACTAGGAAAAGTGATCTTCATGAAATATGTATCCCTAGATGTTAGCTAACTAATGACGTTGGTTTCACTAAAAAATAAGTTGTGTAACTCAAGATAAGTTCGTATTAGTGAGCAAAGGTCAAATTGTCAGAATTACACAATCAATTTGTATTCTTTCTAATTTTAGGCATAATAGACTACATAACTAGCTTTCAAAGTAAACATAAAAGTTGTAGACAACCATCTTATCTTTAAAATAAGATAAAATGAAACTTGATAGAATTAGTATAATTATAAATATAGTGGTTACACCTCAAAGTGGTCATAGACACGTAATGAAAATGATAGAAGTAATACTTAAAACTTAAAAGATGTTATAGCAATTGTAATACAAAGTAGATGATATAATTGATGTGTGGCATAAAGTTAAGATGTGCATGACTTGATTGAATGATGATATTGAATACATGTGTTGATGTTGTAACTTGAATGGTGATTTATGAGTGTTGTGGAATCATTTAATGTTTTACTTTATCTCTAAAGTGTGAATTGTAATGAATGATATTCATGTGCACATGGTGAATCAAGTGATGTCGTGATAATGTTTTGAATTTATTTATATGCAGCTTGAGTTCATGTGGAACAGGGACCACCATGCTATGATGGTTCATGATTAAATGTCATTGCAACAAGTGACCTAGTCTATGCAGGGCAAATATGAGCTCAGGTGGTATTTTGGCCATGAGTTATCTAGCCTATGTGGGGGTGAGAATGAGCTCACTATGTGTGGTGTGAGGTTCAATAGAACCACTTGTGCATGATTGTGTGAGACATGCATCATAAATGTGTCATAAATGTGCATATGATTATAAGACAGGGGATATGGTCGAGCTTCACTGGGGATGACATGAATAAGTTAAAGTATTACCCTGTCCTTAGGGGGTATCCAATTTGGAATCTCCTTGTGTCTCAAGTTGATCCCATGGGCTGGAGTATCCTTGCAAGACTAAGTAACTCTGATGTACTGCCAACAATTTTGTTTAGATGAGAGCGTACTAATGGGATCATATGAGTCTGCTACTACATATTCTTCCGAGCTTCTTTCATAAATGTTTTACTGGTATCATATGCATATGAGAAAAACAAAAAGAACATCGCATTGGATACGTGCATTATGAATTTGCTAGCTTGTGTGGTTTTTGTGACGTGGGTGCCATGTATGCACTATGTTGTACTTGTGTGATGTGTTGAGAATATGTATGATTATCATAGTGACTAATAAAGTGATTATATGTGGTTGTAAGGTTAAGGACATGGAGGGAGATATACCCAGAATGCACTATATGAGTATAGATGTTGGAATGTATTTTTTCGTCTAAGGATGAACTGGTGTAAAGTGAGTGTTAGGGAGTAAATCCTTAATAAGGAAAGTCATGTTAAACAAGAGAGAGATGTGAAAGTATCTTACTAGTTAAAGAATAAATCCTAAGATATTAATGAAAGTGAACCAATGTACTAGAATGAGCATATATAAGAAATAAATAAGAGGAAAATGTTTTATGATTGAAGAATGTAGACCCAACCTTAGAAATGATAGGGTTTGATAGAGACCGAAAAAAGGTAAAATCATGAGAAGCAAATTATTGAATTGTTCTAGTAAAGGATTCTAAGACAACCTTGGAGTCCTTAGAGTACTCACTGAGACATTATGTCTCACTCCTTTAAGTTTCTTTATTTTCAGGAAAACATGTGACTACATGTGTCATTGGAGCATGGAGTGTTGTGTTGTTTTATATCCATATCTATTTCATTTTATGTTGTATGATGTATATATGTTACATGAAATAAGTTATATTTGTGACATCCTCTACCTTCACAAATATAAATAAATAATAAAAAGAAATAATATCATGCGAAATTATTTTTTTCTTCTTTAAAAGACATTTAATTTAAATTAATTCAAAAAGGTAAAAGGTTCACATTCACTTAGTGAAATCATAGTAGAAATTGTTCGAGTAAAAAAATAAAGTTATCTCAACTCAAAACAAGGCCGCCTATTCTAAATAAATATAAAACAAAAGCTAAAACAGAAAATATAACACAATTATATCATTCACGAAATTATAACATATGAGGTAAAATCTTACGCCCCGATGTCACACTTATCAGAGCATATCCCTATCACAAGCTAAGTCTCTCAATCTCCAGCATGAAACTCATTATATTTTGGCTCACCTGAAACAAAATGGCAATCAGCCCAAACACAAACACACACCGAGAGTGAGTTATCTCATTTGTATATAATAAAACATTAGAGCATGTGAAACATATAATACTTAGAGCTGAATTTATATAAATAACATCACTTCACAAAATCACACACATTATTCACACTCATTCAAGTTCACGCACTCCAGAAAATAATATCAAACAGTAATTGTTAACTCAATGAAAGTCAAACACAAGCGTTATGCAACAAATACGTTAGACTCAAGCCTATATGCAATCTAGTACCTTTTTTTAGTGAAAAACCTCGTCGAGTGCCTTGGAGTACATGACGGGACATGCCTCACAATGGGTAAGTCAGGTTACTCTCACTAAGTGAAATCATAGGGAGACCAGTCAAGGTCACTCTGTTCTACGAGAATGCTTCAACCATATGGGATCAACACAAGTTTAAAGGAACATTCAAACTGAATGTATTTACACCCAAGGCCTAGACTCCGAGGAGTCCGTCAGAGCCTCTCCCTCCTGATTTAAGTCCAACCCAGAAAAAAATTTTAACACGCAGACTCAATTGTTTTCAAAATCTCAATTATTTTTCAAAACTATTTTAATTCAATATGCCTCAAGTGATTAAACTCGTCGGGTTCCCACCGTGGAACCCATCACAACTCATCACGCATTAACTCATCGTCCTTAGAGGGTCTTACAGTTGTGTGATTACATAATTCATAGTTCATAACTCAATACATACAACATTTCTATACCCATGTAATTCACAATTCATTACATAGCAAATGATTATCACTTACACACAATCTCAATCACAATTTCACAATCTCAATAAAATAATTTATCATATCTCATGAATCTTACACATATCATTAGTAGTAATATTTACATGGCAAAAACACTTATAACTTAAATCAAACTATATTATTTTCAATTAAAAAGAACCTTTACAACCATTAATTTGAGGTGTAGCAAAAATAATTATTATTAAGCAATATATAACTAAAAAGCAAGAACCTGGATCACAATTACGTAAAGTGAATCAATTAAGTTGGATTGTTCCTTTTCCTTTGTACTTCACAAGCATGTACATACAGGGGAATCAACTTTTAAAATCTAGTATATATATATATATATATATATATATATATATATATATATATATATATATATATATATATATATGAATATTACCACTGCTGCATTTACAAATATAATAACGAATTAAACATATATATTGCACCTTTAAGGGAAGCCTCTAAGTATCAACATTTTTACTGCTGCAAATCCGTTTAGACTATTAACATTTTAAAATAATTATTCAAACTTGGAGAAAATAAGGACAAATGGGCAAAGTTAATTTACAGTTTATTACAATAAAATATAGGTATCCAACATCAATCATCATCCAACACGAAATTCAATTACTGATATGCATAAAATTAGATGATTCCATACCATAATAAATATAATCCAATACATTCTTTTTTTTACAAATTCACTCCAAGAAAAACCATTAACATCAATTAAATATTTTGTTTTTGCTTATGAAAAACATAAAAGATAACATAAAAAAACCATATGTTTATTGTTAGAATTAATTCACTACGCGCAAGTCAAATTGAAACGCCACTTCCAGTTACATACATATTATTATTATTATTATTATTATTATTATTAGAGTTGATCCTCTAGGGATCTCTATATATTTTCATTCTAATCTTCAAGCGTGAGTAACTCATCCCTTATTTCGATGTAGTCACTCTAGGGTTCTCCATAAGTAATGGTAGCATTTCTGGTACTCTCTAGAACTTCTCCTCCGACTGTTATGTTAAGATTCTTGTGTATGAGAGCAAAAGATGTATTTTTGTAAAAAATTTAAAAATTAATTTATATAGTGAAAAAATTGATGACTTAATCTTATTTTATTTATTTATTTAAAGGAAGTAAATGAATTACTGTTACAATATTTGTATAATACATCGAATCAAGTTATACTTTTATAATTTATTTGTTAACTTCCGCATGATGACGTTCTATGAATGTTTTTCATTTAATTTTCACATCTTTAAAAATTTAAACTTAGTTACGTTAATACCCTTAGGGTGTTATAGTACTATGCATTGCCCGTGCATACCCCTGCGACAAAGCAAACCCATTATCCTATAAATAGTTTAGGTTTTTAAATTGTAAAAGATTTATTAGGTGGTGGAGGACCACCACACCATCCATGGTCTCAACCAATAAACATGGAACACATGAATAATTAAAAATATATTTAACAAATTAAGAGATATACTAAGTAACTACTCAATAAAAATTAATTATTTTATTTCTTAATTTAAGTAATCTTAATCAATTTAAAATATTAAATTATATACGTATCATATTATTATTAATTGGAATCATAAATATGATTGTTTTGAACTACCTAGTAATTTTTCCTTTTTAACGTGCTAAAACTCATTCAAGTCTTCACTCCAAAATCCTTTAAAATTATTTAGATACTAATATATAATAACTCTGTATATTATATTGCCTACCAAAAATAAATGTTACTATAATATAGCCAGAATAAGTAATTTTTTGGTCTGGAGTGTCCCTCAATGTCAAGATGACTAGTCTGGCTTAATGTGTGTATCTATCTTGGCGCAAGATAATTTTACACAGATTTAATTAAACACAAGATAAGTAATTAATTTATGCAATAATGACAACAGTTGAAATTTAGAAAAAAGAAAAGATACCCTTATAGAAGAGGATAACGTTAACCTAAAAAGAAAATTCTGTTTTTGGGTTAGGCATAGTCAAAAGAGCCTAAAAAACGTAAGGATGAGGTTGAAACCTTAGTTGTGTCCGTGTGTTCGAGTGCACCATCTTCGATGAGATTGCATGGGAGTGTTTCATTTCCATCTTCGCATCACCGCAAGAGCTAGGGCGGCTAGCTAGGAATCGTAGAAGAAGAAGAAGAAGAAGAAGAAGAAGAAGAAGAAGAAGAAGAAGAAGAAGAAGAAGAAGAAGAAGAAGAAGAAGAAGAAGAAGAAGGACCTAACCAAGAGCTTCTCTGCTCCTCCTCCTCCTTCTTGCGGTGGCCGGTGTAGTGCGGTGACAGACAACGACCACGACAATAATAATGTCTTCCCATGGTGGGACCACCACAACGCCACCACCCTTAAATGTCACCATGGTGGCTGTGGATAAAGACAAGAACAGTGGCTATGCCTTCCGTTGGACAATTAAACACATTGATAACCCAGTCATCATTGCAGTCCATGTCAAGCACAAAAACATTCCTCATCGTAGGTACCCTCATATCTTTACATGTCTAATTAATTTCATAAGTTTTAGATTAGGTTTTATAATTTTACGTTACATTATTTTATTTTTTTCTATGGACAAATATTAGTGTGTTAAAATGTTAATTTTGTTAGCAGAACAAATCGAATCTGTGATCTGTTTTTCTCTTATACTGTATCTCCATATTACGTTACATTATGTCGTGATATATATCTTCATTTGTGTGTGTGTGTGTTTTTTTTTTTTTGTTACTTATGTTTAACTATGCATGCAGATGAGGGCACCAACGTTTTTCCTCCCGACGAAGACGATATAGCACATGTTTTCAAACCCCTACGTCACATGTGTCATGGCAACATCGTATGTAATTGATATTTGAGCTGAAATTAATTTCTTGTTTAATTCGTTTAGTTAACCAATTTGAAGAAGATTTTAATAACATACTCAGAGTCTCAGGCATTGTAAATATACTGTTATCCCTGCACTTAAAAATTACTCGTCTTACATTTTAACTGTTTTTGTTTCCACATATTTTTCAATCTGTTTTAGCTTTTACAGTTTTGAATGGTCAAATTAAAATGGATTAAAAATATATATGTGTGTGGACTGAAATGAGTAATTTACTAAAACCTGAGAATTGTGTAAGTATAAGACACAAATGAATTAATAATTAAACTTTAGGAGTATTTTTGTTTAGAAGGTGAGAAATAATATTACAATAGAAATTTTATAGTTTGTTTGTGAGATCACACCTCTTATATTTTATTTTAATTTAACAAAATTTCTTCTAAATCAAACACACTTTAGATAAATATTATAAAAATTAATAAATTTATTGGTTATGAGAATCTATGATTGGATATCATAGTCTAAAAATTCTTTACACCCTTGGTGAATACACTATTTATTCATAAAAATAAATGATCATTTTTGTGATTTTGCACTCTCATTTCTGTCGTATTCAATCAAATGGTGTTGGTGATTTTTTTTTTATTTTTAAATCGTGTTGGTGATGATACTTGATACTTGAAACTTTCAGGTTATGTTGAAAGAAGCCGTAATCGATGATAGTGATGTTGTCAAAGGAATTGTGGAATATGCACAGAGAAATCGCGTCAATACTATAGTCGTTGGTGCAACTCACTCGTGTAAGAGTACTTTGGCACGAACTCTGAACCTGAGGAGTGGAAGCAAGTTAAGTGTTGATATTAATTTTTTAATATAACCTTAGTCCTCTTAAAATTTGGCCATTTGCATGCATGACAATTTTATGTTTCCTTTGCATGTACAAATATATATATATATATATATATATATATATATATATATATATATATATATATATATGTATGTATTATGTAATGTGTTAAAGTTTCTTGGTGGTTAAGTTGTCTCAGAAAATGTAAAGGCCATCACGATGTGTCAACAGGCGTGATGAAATCAGCACCAGATTATAGTTCAGTGTACGTAATTTCAAAAGGGAAGATAGTGGGAGCTCGACCAGCAATACGCCCAATGATAAACGTGGTTGCGCCACCAAAAGAAAATGTAGTAAGGTGCCGCACAATTAAAACTTATGAGTAGCTTTCAAATTGCCATATACATTATTACATGCCATGCTGAAATATATAAGTAATGAGGAAACAATGTATATAATATACTATCTAACTCAGTTGATTAAACAGTATACATAAAATGTTAACTTAGTAAACTATCTAGTATCTAGTTTGATTAATATAGATAAATAAAAAAACTCATAAAGAAGAAACATAAACATACTCTTCTAAATGTGAAAAATATATCGGATTAATATTAATTATTAGTCTAAAATTAAAATATAAAGTATAAATTTTTTTAGACTAGTCTCTGAATATATTATTATTAGTATTATTCTATCGAATGTTAATATGTTCCAATATAAATTTACAAATTTTTTCTATTTTATTCTTATTTAGTAATAAGTTTTATATTATAGTCCAATTGTAAATAATTAAATATAATAAATTTGTTAATTTTTATAATAATTATGTTAAAAGTCATAATAACAACTATTTGTAAAATCATATTTGCGATAATTTTTAATTAATTGACACAGTACATAAAAATTAAACTCACAAGTAAAAAGGGGTCTTTAATCTTTTTCATATTTTGGTTTGGCTACAATGAAAACAGGACACATTCACATAGAAGAGGGAGCACCAATGGAAGATCAGAAAGATCAACTCTACTTGAAATGCCAAGGTGTTCTTCAGCTGGTCAGTCAACGAATCAGAGGTCACTATTTAGCCCCAGCTCGGTTGAAAGTGATTCTCCATCAGATTCCTTAGTATGTGTCCCAAAAAAATGAGTTTATCATAAATTAGATTTTTTTCGATAGATATTAATTATTAATTATTAGTATTTTATTAGCGAAGGAAATCAAATTTAGGATTTTTTTCACCCTTCCTTTTTCTTTTAGTACCAAACCAACCTTATAACTCCTCATAAATTGGATTATCTTTGTTGTAAAACTAGAACCATTATGTGGTCAAGTTAATATGGTAAATTTAAGTGGTAAATTTTTTTGGCTATGGAATATTTACTGTTTTACTTCATTCCAGGGAGATTTGGAAGCTGCGATGAAAATGTTGAGGCTCAAATTGAAGCAAACTATGGACATGTACAGCTCAGCCCAAAACAAGGTGATGTAAATTATGTGATTACTGTAGGAAGAAACCTCTAGTTATGTCCTCATTCAACACATCATGCATAGAAAAAAAAAAAAAAAAACTTACCCTTAAAATGATTTACATATTGTAATGCAAAAAAACCACACCTATTACTCCTTCTCTGTAAAATGGTACTACTATGTGATATGAATAAGAAGGGCAAAATATGTTTTTATTTCCCAAAATATTTTGAAATGTTGCTTTAGTCTTTATAAAAATTTGATACATTTTTATTTCCTATATTTATCCAGAAACATGTTTTTTTTTTTATTATTCTTGATGAAGGACTAAAACCATATCAATTTTTGGTAAATGCAGGGACTAATTAAAAATGTATTAAATTTTAATAGGGACTAAATCAAATATTTTAAAATATTTTTGAGAACCAACAAAAACATGTTTATCCTCAAATAAGAAAATAAGGATAGTGACTAATGGAGCTTGAGTATCATACTTTGATGAAATCAAAATGAAGTGTTAAATGAAACAACTCAAAGGGTGTTGTGCAATACATATTGGCAGGCTAAGGAGATTAACCAATGGAAGGAGGAACGTATATCTGAGGAAGCTACTAAGTTGCCTAAAGAGGCAGCTCTAGAACCGGTAGAAATGGAGAAAGTTAAAGCTCAAGCTGCCTTGGAAGCAGCTGAGGAAGCCATTAAGATGGTTGAAAAGGAAGCACAAAAAAGATTTCAGTTAGAGGTCAAGGCTAGGAGAGAGGCACAAGAGAAGGATAGAACATTAAATCGGTTGATCAACAACGATACTAGGTACAGAAAATACAGCATAAAGGATATTGAAGAGGCTACTCAAAAGTTCTCTCCATCATTGAAAGTAGGTGAAGGTGGATATGGACCTGTGTTTAGAGGCCAACTTGATCACACTCCGGTTGCAATCAAAATTTTAAACCCTGAAGCTTCGCATGGAAGGAGGCAGTTCCAACAAGAGGTATGATATGTGTTAGAGTCCACAGTTTAGAGGGGAGAAAAGAGGAAAAAGTAAGAATGTTGAAAGTGAATTTTACTCAAATGAGAAAATCTGTTTACATGAGTACATTGTGGCTTATATTAAAATCTTTAATTGGTTGATGGTATAAAAGTATATACACTGACAGTGCATGAAAATTAACCTCTTTTTAGTAACTTGAACACTTAGAAATGTTTTCAAAGCTAATATGCAACTTTGCATGCTCTAACAATTATGCTTTACATGCAAAATTCAACGTCCAAGTGCCTCTCCTTAGAAGAATAACATGTATAAATATAATTACTGACTTCTCTTTCTCAAAACAATGATTATCTTTCATTACTTTTGCTAGAAACTTCTGAATTCTGCAAGATTATGCTTAGAATTAACTTAGAATGTATTGATAGCATAACGGTTTTATGCAAGAAGTTGAATTTTTGGGCATGGTCGGTGTAAAAATCATTTTTACAATGTCATTCAATCATGTTTTGCCATGTAAGGTTGTTGACTTATAGCGTATCAAAATTAAACTCTTGTATTTATGCAATCTTCACAAAATATATTTTCCTTCTGACATGTGTAGGTTGAGATATTATGCAGCATAAGGCATCCTAACATGGTCCTCCTCCTTGGTGCGTGTCCTGAGTACGGATGCTTAGTGTATGAGTACTTGGAGAATGGCAGCTTAGAAGATAGATTGTTGATGAAAAATAATAGCCCTCCAATTCCATGGTGGAAACGTTTTGAAATAGCTGCTGAAATTGCAACTGCACTCCTTTTCCTTCACCAAACAAAGCCAGAGCCAATTGTGCACCGGGACCTTAAACCCTCCAACATTCTGTTGGACAAGAACTTTGTGAGCAAAATAAGTGATGTAGGCCTTGCAAGATTAGTTCCACCTTCTGTGGCTGATTCTGTCACACAATATCACTTGACTGCAGCTGCTGGAACCTTTTGTTACATTGATCCTGAGTACCAACAAACAGGAAGGTTAACAAAAAAATCAGACATTTATTCCTTGGGGATAATGCTACTACAAATCATCACAGCCAAGCCTCCAATGGGGCTTGCACACCACGTTAAGAGGGCAATTGAGAAGGAAACATTCTCAGAAATGCTTGATATTATGATCAGTGATGTGCCACTGGAAGAGGCTCTAGCATTTGCCAAACTCTCATTGAGTTGTGCAGAGCTCAGCAAAAAGGACAGGCCTGATCTTGCAACAGTTGTGGTGCCGGAGCTTAACCGTTTAAGGGACTTTGGATTGACATTTCAGAAAAATTAGAACCGTAGCCACCCTCCACACTCTCTCACGCATGAAGTCGGCGATTAAGTACTTAAAATAGGGGTTCCATGTTGGTATGTTGGCTCACCTGCCATGTTTGTTTTGTGTAGAGACATTTGCTCCAACTAACTTCTCTGCAGCACGCATTGTTGTTGTGTTGTGAATGCAAGTTTCCAACAGTTTTCTTCTAATGGAAGAGTTCCTTTAATCCAATTAGATGCCTGGTAGTCCAAGTTTGGAAAGTAAGATTGTGATGTAAAAGATAAGAAACATAACTTGTAAACTACATTACTCTTATCGGTGTAAAATACTTTTAACAAATCAGCAATCATCAAGACTTTTATAGTAGTTACTAGTTACTTATAATGTTGAAAAACTTATCTTACATGCTGATTTGTGATTGAATGATAGTGTAAAAACTCTTTACATTGTCAATGCTTAAACTATTAACTCTAAACTTATCTATGCTAGTGTAGACTTGAGTTGTATATAGGAGGGTAGTCAAGTTTTCACATAAGATCTTAAGTAGCTAACACAGTGCCACAAAGTTGATGTTAAATGATGTTAAAGAGACTCTATAGTTAGAGAATATCTTGTGATACTTAAAAGGTGGAATGCTTTGGTACTGTTTGTAATGAGAACAATAGACATAAGCTGTCATAGATATTCATAGCAAGTTATGTTTCATTCATGTAGTGTATGTGGCCATAGTGTCATAGCTTCCATTATACTTGATTATTATTATTATTGTAGCAAGAATTTGCGGGAAAACTCACAAGTGAAGAGGTGGCTCAGAATCTTTAGCTTGCAAAGTAAAGTATAAACTAATCAGCACATATATGAAGTAATACTTTGAAACCAGAATTGAACCACGTAAAGATGGATTGCGTTTGGAGAAAGGTATAGGAAAAAGAAAAAGATTGTAAAAAGAAGCTTTGCTTCGGACCATGAAAATGAAGTGCATATTTACAACATCCAAAATTCAAGGAAACAATAATTTTAGTAATGGCTGGTGCCTGGTGTTCTACTGTTCCGTTGTTATTTTATCCTGTGGTCGAGTCCCCTAATTCTATCATTATAGTATATAAACATCATATTAAAATAACTCAAAAATGAAACAAGAAGGTCCAATATGAAGGGAAAATTACTTAATTTTTTTAACATATATGTTTTCTTTGCTGGAAAAGATAAAAAAAAAAAAACATTAGTTTCAGACTCATTAGTGGATTTATGATGTATGTTTGGCAAGACCCTTGTATTAAATTATTCAAGTGAAATGACTTCATTGTCTTCTGCAACACTCAGTTCTAAACTTTTGTTTAATTATATTAACTAATCGGTAATAGATACATCAAAGTAAAATGACCATAGTCATTGGCAAATGACAATGTATAATGAGGGTATAAATCTGATAAACTACTTTATGAGCCAAAATAAAGTATGAGAATAAATACTTTTCCACCAAGGACCACATCCCGTCCTTAAGGAAGCATAAAAGAATATAACTCAAACTTCTAAGTTCCAAAAAGCCAAAAGTACGCTAGAGGGAGAATATAATTCACCTATTCCCCCATTAATTCTATCTATATAATCACTCAGCCAAAGCCAACTTTTCTGACACATGGTTCACTAGAACATGCACATACCTTCCTTGCTCCTCCAAGCTCAACCTACTTTAGCTCAAATGGGTCATATCATGAATAAAGGATTCACACAAAAAAGTTATTGGTTTCCATGGATCACAAAAGTTGGATTTATGGTGCTGGCCTCGTGTGCCTGCATGGTGACATCAGAGGAAAAAATTGAAGACCCTTTAAGTGGTTCATTGTGCATTAGTGAATGTGCTACATGTCCTACAATATGTTCACAACCCCCTCCTCCATCACTTGCAACAACATTTTCAAATCATCCACCTCCTTCTTCACCTCTAACACCAGAATCACACATTCCCTCTCCTCCACAACACACAACAACATCATCAGTTCCACCCCCTCCTCCACTCTTAACATCATACCCTTCCCCTCCTTCTTCACTCTTGACATCAAATCCACCCCCTCCTCCACTCTTAACATCATTTCAACCACCTCCTCCACTTTTAATATCATATGATCCACCACCTTCTCCACTCCTAACATACCCTCCACCCTCACTTGTGCTACCACCACCAACAAAGCCTTCACAACCTCCACCATCACTAGTGCTACCACCACCATCAAAGCCTTCACAAACTCCTCCATTAGGAACTGCTCCTCCTCCACCTTTGAAATCCAACAACCCTTCTTCATCAGGTTCAGGACAGCCTACAGTGATTTCTGGACCTAATAACTATCCTTATTACTATTATTATGCCTCAGCTACATCTTCCTTTTCTGTTCATGTTATACCTTTCTTCCTCTTGGTGTCCTTCCTTCATGGAGTATTCTTTTGATGGTAAGTAATAAACAAGTATATATACGTATAGTGTACAGCAATGTTGTATAGAAATGCTGGATTATTTGTTGGGAAAATGCAGGGTATATCATATAAGTAATTACTATAGAAGTTAGGAGAAATCCTTTGTAAATTGCGTCAAAATCAAGTTTATTATTGATTGATTGATTTTTTTTTTTTATGTTATACATAGAATCTTGTATTTTATATTTGTTTTTACCCAAGCTATGAGAGTTATGTACAGAAAGTAAAAGCCTAATTAATGTTAAGAAATAATTGCTGGTTTCGTTTGAGCAAGCAAACGGATAAAACGCTTTTGAGTTTTAGATATGTAATGAGTATCATGATGTGAAACAAGGATTAGCATGTGAAAATAATCTTGATAATACCAGTTTATCCACATTTTTTATTATTGATAATGAATATTGAATCTTGATAATGAACATTATTATTGTGTTGTTTTCTATTGAACACATATATGCATGATTTCATACTTTGAAGAATTAGTGTATGTTTAGATTAAAATTGACAAACTTAATTTTGGAGTAGTTCTCATTTTGCAAACTGAGTTTGTAAAAGAAACCTTGGTCTTGTTTTTATAGAACTTAGTTTCAGGTAAAATACAAGTGTGCAAACATACATTTAAAGTAACAAACCATGTCACAAAATTAAGTTTACTCCCCCAAATTGAGTTTGGAGCACCCCAACCAAAATCTAAATATATCCTTAGTCTTTGACTCTAGTTAGAAAATATCTTAGTTTCAACATAATAATAATAATAATAAGGGGCATAAAACCAAGGTAGATGTAATTTGGACGTAACTAAGCATGTAATTAACTTCAAAGGAAGTCAGCATAGTTATCTCTATTAGATAAATTACATATAACTTATTTGGTATGGTTGAAAACTTGAAATGGTAGAGCAAGAAAAATGTTATTTCCAAATCCGTTAAACATTTCTTAAAGCATAATAAGGTGCATCTGTCGATGGTTATTTTGTCAAACGTAAAAACGAAGGAAAGACATTTTAGGTAAACATTAGGGGTGGGTAAGTGGGTCGGCCCGCCCCATGTAAGGTCCGCCCGCATAAGCCTGTATTGACAGCGGACTGGGCCAGTCCGCCCCGCTTTTTACACGGATCAAATAAATTGGTTCGTCCCCGCCCCACGGACTCCATGGATCAAACGGGCCGGTCCGCGGGCCTAATTTTAAAAGAATTTTAATTTTAATAAAAATACAATATAATCAAATTAAGTTCAATACAGATGTAAATAAAATCTCAATAATTAGTCAATTACATCAATAAAATAAATCATGTCTTAACAAAAGAAAATCCAAGCAATAAATCTAAAATATGAAATTTAAACATCTCCAACAACAAATGATTCCATATTTGAAGTAGCTTGAGCTTTCTCCATCTCCACATTTAAGAGTACAACAACAATGAATTTGTCCCAACAAAAATAAGATAAAAACAAATTCTAGAGAGAGAAGAGATGAAATTTGCGTGGTGACGCAGTGGTGGGCTGAGATTGTGCCGCTGTGGTGTGTCGCGTGACTGTGTGAGTGTGAGTCGCGTTTTGTTTACCTTGTAACAGAAAGAGTCGAGTCGTATGACTTGCGCGCATGCGTAAGTGTGTGGTGGAGAAAAACCGTGAAGAGAAAAAGTGTTTTTAGCCTGCTAAATATGATGTGAACTATTTTTTATAATAAAAATATATTCAAATATCTTTAAAAATATTTATTTAACAATTATTTTTAGCTTAAATAATAAGAATTTATATTTTTATTATTTATGCCTTGCAGATATGAAAATGATAGATTAAAAGAAAAAAAGATTAAGAAAATATCAAAAAGGAATATTTTTAACATGTTATTACTTATCTTTTTTATCTTAATCTTTTATTTCAGTTATCTTTTATTTTTTTATCTTATCCTTTTTTATCTTTATCATTTTTTAATTTAAATCTTTTATTTTTATCTTTAAATCTTTATCTTATCTAATATATTTCTTTATCTATTATTTTGAAATAAAAGTTTAAAGTGAAAAAGAGAAAATCAAACATAATATAATTGGATCAGGATCACACAAATCAAACCTAATGCGAGTTACGGGAATGCGGACCCCGCGGGCCAAACCCAGATAATCCGCGGATTAAGCGGGGTGGGCCCAAAAATATGACATAATCATGTACCGTTTAAAAAAATTGGTCCGTAACCCGCGCGGACCATGGGTCCCGTGGACCAGTCCATGGATCTGGACCCGTTTACCCACCCCTAATAAACATGTTGTATAGACTTTTGTATCCAAGTTTGTTTTTTTCATGTTCTCTTAGTTAGTTTCTCATGTAGATCATGACTGTTAATATTTTCATAATAGAAACAAAAATAATGATACGGGGATGAAAATGAATAATGTTGGAGGTAAAATTATAGATTTGTCTTCATTTTTTATTTTCAAATTATGAGAAAGGATGTTTAGTTTGTTGTTGATTTATTGGGTTTCATTGTATTTACCGATTTATATTGTGTTAATTTGTTAATGTTTTATTGGTCAATCGCAATTGCTCTAGCCAAAGGTTTATCTCAATAAAAAATACATTCTTCGCTTTGTTGAAAAGAAAAGAAAAGCAATTATGGATAACTTATTATAACTAGACACGGACCCCTGCGATGCGTTATGTTTATTAGGAAATAAAAAAAGGAAATATAACACGGAAGAAAGTATTTTAAACGTTGTTAAAGAGATAATAGTTTTTTTATATTTGAAAAGTGTTCCATAAACACCCATTATGCTATAAGATACCTAGCGAGATAAACAAAAAAAGGAATAATAGAATATATGAATGAATCAAATAATCCTAAAAATTAAAAGAATAGATGTTAGTTTTAAATTTAAAACAACATGATTACTTAATAATGCATGAAACTAAAGTATGTAACATGATTTAAAAAATACACAGGTACAATTTTAGAGTTCATGACTAGTTTATTATTGAAAAATTTAGTATGGTTCAAGTATTTTTTATAAGCAAATATATTTTTAAGAAGTGATTAGATTTTTTTTTTTAAGGAAGGAAGTGGTTAGATCAATTTACTAAAAACTAATATTCCCTTGTAGTCACTTTATTTTAAACCTTGATAAACAATAAGTTATAGGTAATATAAAAAAGTAGGAATGTGAAATTGATTTAATTTTATCAATTTGTTGTCATACCTTTCAAAGAGTATAATTCTAATTCTCAAAATATGAGAACAAATAAAACATTGAAATTAATGTTAAAAATTCATGAATCATGGAATGAAGTTTTCCTGAAAGATCCATAACAGTCCATCCCCAATATGAGTCATTTATTTTTAGATGCTCCATTAACACAACTTCAAAGTTTTTTCTCCTCTGAAAACAAAACAAAAATAATAAATAACGTGTAAAAAGAAAATAAAAAATAGATAAGAAACAAGTTATAAATAGTATAAAAAAAGTAAAAATGTGAAACTGATTTAATTTTATCAATTTGTTATCATATCTTTCAAAGAATATAATTCTAATTCTCAAAGTACGAAAGCAAATAAAACATTGAAACTAATGTTAGAAATTCATGAAGCATGAATTAGATGAACAAAAAAAATTAAAATAAATAAAATATTTTAAAAAAATAAATATAATTAAACCTTAATATAAAGAGACGTGTGACTATCAAAAGCAAAGGGGTGGATAAAAAAATAGTTAGAGTCATGACTCATATATAGATAGATAGAGTGACTATCAAAAGCAAAGGGGCGGATAAAAAAATAGTTAGAGTCATGGCTCTTATATATAGATAGATTGAATAAATGAGAATGAAGAGGTTAAGAATTATTGGTAGTAACTTACGTTTAAAGAATGATTGGGTGAGAATGAAAAAGTTAGGAGTTAGGGGGAGTAAGTTATATCTAAGGAGTAACAATTTTAATATGGTAAGTTACATCTAATTAATGGATCTAAGTAATGTACTACTAAAAAAATCATTTTTCACGACAATCCCCTTAAAACCGTCTTAAAATATAAGACGGTGACAATTTCATAAATACCATGCTTTTAAACGAAGATGGGTTTTTAAAAAATCGTATTGGAATGAAGTCTTCGACGACGGTTAGTTAAAAAATCGTCTTAGAAAAACTAGTAGGAAAAAAATCAGTGCCATTTTTATAATTAAGGCAAAGTTATTTAAAACGATTTTTGAATACAGTCTTTAAATTTATGCATATGTTCCATAATTTTGACATTGTCTCTTTAAATTTATGCATATGTTCCATAATTTTGACATTGTCTCTACACATGAAGCCCTCCCTCTCGTGCCCTGGTGTCACTCTCGCGCCCCTACCTCACTCTCATGCCCTAGCCTCGCTCCATTGCGACCTACAACTTTGCGTGACTCTTCGATTCTACATCACTCTCGTCGATCGGTCGATGAGCTTCCCTTTTGCTTTGCTTATGTGCTCATGACAAATATATAGCTACTATTGCTTGTTTTTAATGCTATAACTATATGAGCAATATAGTATGGAAAGTTAATTTGTATTTTCCTTATTTTATATACCCTACATCCGATGAGGTGTTGTTTTGTTCTTTATGAGGATTGAAATTTCCTCCATTTTTTGATTGTAGGGATCCAACACACAACATTTCTCCTCTTAGCTCCTCCCTTAATGATTCATCTCCTGTTGATTGCTTGCTTTCTTTGAGAGGGCCCAACGTGCATTCTCTCACATAATTTCTCTCCAGCAAATACCAATTATAGGATTATTCATTGTTAGTGGAAGTCCATCAAACATGCATTGTTTTGTTCCCCATTTTCTATCACAAAAATAAAGCCCTATTTTGATTTTCAAAACCTTTCTCTATTTTAGTTTTATTATTATATCTCCCTGCTTCAGTTCCATTACAAGTGAATGACGAATTTATAGAGACAAACAATATGGTATTTAAAAGAAATGAATTTGAATTATAGATGAGAATTCATACTACATCATGTTAGGATTGGAATTCCTCATCATCAAATAGAGAGAAAGAATATAAGAAAACACGATGAAAAAATAATAAATCTTGCACTTTGATATGTCAAATCTGCAGATTCACCTCTTAGAGGGTCACAAAAGGGAGACCCGGAGAGAATCTTTGGTTTCTAAGTGTTAAAAATTGTTTATGTCTAAGTTGGAATGCTATTATAACATTTTCACATTGTTCTTGCGTTAACAACACTATAGTATGTGTTATAATGTTGTATGTACCACAAAATTAAGCATTATTCTAACTTTCTAATGTTATCGCGTCTGACTCGATGATACAAAAAACATTTTTGGTGAGTCATTTGGTATATATGGCTAATGTGTCTATAACTTAAGTGAGCATAGGGAGTCTTGTGGTTTGATACAAGGTTTTCAAATTGTGAACAATATGCAGAATTTGGATTTATAATACTCTGACTAGTTGACCTTCGAGGTTTCCACTAAAAACATTTTTGACCCTCCTTAAAATGTTCATAAACATAATTGTATGATGAGTGGGATGCAGGTTTTTACACAGTACTGTGTCCTATATTTTTTTTATAAGCATATATTTTGATATATTAGATGGTGATTTGCGAGTGTGCAATTGGTGGCTAGCTTCTCTTATAAGCATATAATATATGGCTACTTAACACTACAAGAAAAATGACCTATGCTTACAGACGCCTTTTTTCTACAGATATTAATTAGTGTAGGTAAATCTCAAAAATACTTCTACCTACAAGTGACTAATGTAGGTAAAACTCAACCATTTGTACCAACCATTATTTGGTGTAAGTAAATTCATTAAAATTGAAAAAAGACTTCTACCTACAATTACATTGTGTAGGTAAAACTCCAAAAAACTTGTGCCTATGGTTGATTAGTGTAGGTAAAACTCAAAAAAATTACTACCTACAAAAGCACAGTGTAGGCAAAATTCTAAAAAACTTATACCTACAATTATGTGATGTAGATAAAACTTCATAAAACATGTGCCTATAATTGGTTGATGTAGGTATAACCTCAAAAGTCTTATACATATAATTGTTGGTGTAGGTAAAACTCTTTAAGACGGTTTAAATTTGAATACTAGTCTCTTGTTTTTTTAGTAAATACTCAATATCACAAAATAACCATTCAATTTAAATTAATTTTTAGTTAATAATTGTTTAAAATTTTAAAGATAAAATATATTAATTAGTAATATTAAATTTTAATTTAGATTAACATTATTTTTATGGATTAATTTAGATTAACATTATTTTTTATGGCAATTTCTTGTTAGTTTCAGAAATCATATTCATTTTATCTTGAAATCAAACTCCAAAATGACCACAAGCCTTTGGATTATGGACCGGGCCGGGTATTTTAGTCAAATCCACTTCAATCTCCGTTTAAACCCTGCCACTCCGTTTTTTCTCTTCTTCTCGTGCTTCGGCGGAAATCGGCTTAGCTCTTCGACCGGTTAGTGCCACGGAACCAGTTTCACTTTCGGGTCTGTAATCTAGGGTTTGAATTCGAAGAGGAAAACACTAATTTGTCTCTTCTTTTTGTTAATTAGAACGAATTTGTCCTTTTCTGCTTCAATCTTCGTCGTTTTTCTTAATAATGTTCTTGTTTTCATTGTTTTTCTTTTTCCGAAAGACAAGCTGTTTGGTGCCTGTTGGGTGATTCTGAGACTTTTTTCTCTGGTAAATTTGAATTGGTGTTCCATTTATTTTTTTTAAATTGTTTTGAGGTGGTGAGGGTGAAGGTTTTATGTTTTATCTAGAGGATGATTTGAATCTTGTGATTTGTGAAGCACGTAGTCAATTGCTGAATACAATGTGATTGTGAGAAGTTCTTCTTGGAAGATGTGGATCTTCCTTGCTAATCAGTTGTGTTTAGCTTGCAACGATTTCAATTTGTTGTTTATCCTGTTAGTTTGGAAATGTTTCAGCTGCATTTTGAATTTTCTCTTTATTTTGTTAGTTTTCTGGTGATACTGATTTTGAGGAAGCTTGCTAAATCTGGTTTTGTGGAAGATTTTAGTCTGGCTTGTTTTTGGTGTTGTTACTCTACACAACCTTTTTTCATCAGCTATTTGGTATTGTCAGTTTTTCCTTTTGGTTTTGGAGATTTTTATGTTTTCTCTTCTGTTTTGAGGATACATTTTGTCTTTTCTGTGCTTTTATACTTTATTGTCAATAGTGTTTTATTTCTATTTTAGAAAATTGACCTGATTTGAAAACGTTGACTCCCAAATATCCTGGTATTTAACATGGATTTGAGTCTTTGTTGTTACTTGTTGACACTAGGCATTGCTAGCAGAATTATAATTTTATGGAGGTCATTTTAGGGTAAAATAGGATTAACTATGGTTGCACCACGTTAGCTCTTTGGAGTCAAGGTACGCATTACATAAATTCTGCCACACACATAACTATGGTTGCACCTCAGGAACGTGACAAGCTATTTTGATTCAGCTAAGCAGCTTGTGAATGGGATTCCCTTGCCACTAGATCTTGGATCCAACATTGATGATGTAAAAGTGAAAGTCACCACGGCTGCTGATTCTCTCTCCAAGAAGGCTAAAGAAAATTCAAGGATGATACACAAAGTCATAGATGGAGTGTAAGTACACGAATTTAGATGTTTCATTTGGTTTATGAATATATTTTTTTGCTGATTAATTAACATTGCTTGTTGTGATCATCTGCAGGAGACTGGCTCTTGTTACTGTTGCTGTTGTTATGATCTTTGTTGCATTTCTCGGATTGTGTATGTTTGATTTTGGTTTTGTCTTTTTTATTTTTCTTACTCTATACTAAATGTTAACCAAATCATATGAACTTGATTTAATTTTTGCAGTATTTTCTTTACTTGCTTTGTCGTGTCCTGTATACTCGTAAGTTGAATTCATTTCATTTCCTTCACTCTGATAGATTTGTCTCCCGTTAAGTTTCTATCGGTAAAAGATGTTCTTTTTTCTTTTTATCGTGGCTGCAGCTTGGTGGTTATTGGATGGATTCTTGTTACAGGCACCTTGTTACTTTGTGCTGCATTTCTATTTGTCCCTAAGTAAGTTCCTATATATTGCTTGGAGTCAATTGTTCAACTTCATGAAATCAATACAAAGCTTGTAATGGATAGATAATTGGATCGAATTAATGAATTCATTAACTAATGTTACACTTGCATATATGCATATGTATATTTTTGAACTAAAAAATAGTAGTAATGTATAAGATCATAGGGCAGAGTAATTGGTGTGTTGGGTTGGAGTTAGCTGGAGCTGGGTTTCTTGTGTGGTGTGTTGGTGTTATGGCTGAGGGATGAAGAAAGATAAGGTGTCTCTCCGACTCCGAATAATGGGAAGAAGCTAAAGGACGAAAGCGATTTTTGACGGTTTGCATTAATTCTACTTTCCTTCTTTTTTTTTTCCATTAAAAAATAGTCAATGATCCTGCTAAAGAAAATAAATAAATAAACAGTCCATAATTAGTCATTTTAGTTCCTTCGGAATCTATAATAGAAGTTAATTAATGACTTCTTTAAAAAAAATATTATTTTGATGTATCTTATGTGATTTTGAATTCTTTAGAATTAAAAAGAATTATTTATATAAACAATTATTATTTATACGTTGTTTAACTTTTTGTATTAAATATATATAATAAAAGAAATATAATATTTAAGTTAACAAAAGTTTCTCATCCCAAAAAAAAGAAATCATTTGATGTCTTGTTCAGGGAAAATAGCTATTTGTATTGATTGCTTTTGTTCTTCTGAAATTAATGTACATTTTTAGTCTGACACTCCGACCACAGACTTCTCAATGATTTATAAACTTTATGGAACTTAAGTATCACTTAATCCCTATTACTAATTTCCCCTGTTCATTATTCTTTATAGAATTTTATAGATGGCCAGGTTTATCAGCAGAGAACCTTTAGTTTCCATTGCTGATCTTACCCTTTTCATTTATGAAGAATTGGCTGTAAATGTCCATTACATGGAATGCTTTGGTTCCTTTGCTCCCATAAGAGGTTTGACTGAAGATGGGAGCCAAGCCCAATGGTTTGTAGATGGACAGGCAACATTTGAAGCAATTGCGACTTCAATTCAAGATGCAAAGTCAGTTGTTCACCAATAATTTACACACACACACACACACACACACACACACACACACACACACACACACACACACACACACACACACACACACACACACACACACACACACACACACACACACAAACACACACATATATATATTGGTTTCCTAATTCAATTTTAATAATAAGAGAATGCAAATCGGTTGCAGATCTTCATTACGGGTTGGTGGTTGTGCCTAGAGCTATATCTGAGACGGCCTTTTGATAGCTTTTCTACCTCTCGGTTAGATTCGTTACTAGAAGAAAAGGCTAACCAAGGGGTTCAAGTATGCCTACTATTCTCATCAATACATTCAAGCTTGTTTGTGTTCATCTTAGAAGATTTAATTCTTTATAAGATTGATTTACAATAAAGAGAATAATGCTTATGCCATTAAATGATCCAACAGATCTATGTGCTTCTCTACAAGGAGGTTTCTCTAGCTTTAAAAATCAACAGCTTGTACAATATGAGAAGACTGTTAAAAATTCATGAGAATGTGAGGGTATTACGCTATCCTGATCATTTTGCTGCTCGTGTGTTGCAAATTTAATTTCACAGGGTTCAATTCTAGGTGTTGAGGTCCACGTTTCTAGAAAATCATATTCTACTCAACTGGTTGTCATGGAAGATGAGAATGGGAACCAAAATTCTGCGCCACCTCAAAACGAAGGGTTTCTCATCCCGAATGTATTTACTTTAACTATACCGCAGGTTAATGAATAGCTTAATACGTAGCTTTTGATTTCGTGAATAGTTTGGTTGAGTTTTCTTGTTGTGGTACTGATTTTGATTGGATTCTTACTGGTTTGTGGTAGGTTGATGGAGGTTCCAATTTATCAATTAAAGTTTGGTGGTCATAATAACTTCTCAATTTGAAACTTTTATATAAAAGTTATTGTGAACATAATAATAAGAATTCTGACTTTGAAAGTGCTTTTGCAATGCTCAAAATCTTGAGAAGCAGTTCTCAATTTTTGTTGTTGCCTTTTGGTATAATAAAGTTGTTTTGGACACTATTGATCATGATAGGGACACAAATGTTACTCTTCACTGTTACCATCAACTAACTAGTGCTAACTTATGTTTTGAAATTATTAATATGAGGGATCATAATATTCATTTCATTTTATCTTTTTGTAAATAGTTATGAGTATTATTATTTTCCATTTCGGGAAAATTAGACTATCATAATATTTGAATTTATGATAGTCTAATTTTTGTAAATAGTTATGAGTATTATTATTTTTGTAAATAGTTATGAGTGTTATGGAATGCATTTGTATAGAAATTGAAATGAACACTTTTTCAAATTTATGTTTCCCTTCCACTCCCAATCCCCTATTTAGAACCTTGGCAAGCAATCAAGTAATTTTATTCATTGTTCACTTTAATGTGGATTGATTTTTCAGGACTTGTCTCATCTTTTCCTTGCCAAGGCAATCAAGTAATTTTATTCATTGTTCACCACCTCTCTCATCCCCTCTTCCTTTGAGCCAAAGCAAAAGTATGAAAAATAAAATGAGGTATTTAATTTGGGTACTATAAAAAAGTAATAACTTTCATTTGCTCGAGTCACATTTTTAATTCTGATAGCTGCTGAAGGAAGTACCTGTTTCTATTTAAATGTTTTATTTGAGAATACATGCTACAGGACATCCCTTCATTGGTGCATGATGGTTAGTACTTGCAGTTTGAGTTATTTCCTCAACCTCAATTTGGAATTACTCTTTCAACTTAATTGCTTATTCTTATGATGTGCAGTTTATATACTTCCATTGCTGATATAATATAATAATAGCCTCTGTAGTTGCATCAGTGAGTTATTTATATAAGCACTTGAGCAGAGGAAAGAGCAATAAGTTCACCAAATCACTACGGTGAAAAAAAATATTCAATAATTGATAATAGATATAATCAATTATTGCTGTAATTGAGTATAGGAATGAACGTATCACGTTAGCTGAAAAGTGATTATAAGATATATTTTGTTTGAATTGTCTAAAAAAATTGTTTATTTTTTTTATAAAAAGATTAGAAAAATAGTATCAAGTTACTTGTAATAGTTGATTTTGTATTTAAAATTTTACTTATTAAAAAAAATTGTTTCCTTCTTTAAAATGAGTAAATAGTGTATGGTTTAAAGAGTTTTACTCTATCATCTAATTACTAATTACCATACATATATGATAAGTTTAGTTACTTTAAAAGTAATTACTTTAAAAGCCATACTATCTACAGTATCTCTAATTAATTGATAGTAGAAAGATTTTTATATTTACTAAGAAGGACCTGCCACTAGCAAAACAGTACATTTGAACAGTGGCGGCAATCATGTATCTAACAGATTTCTAAACAGCTTTTGGTGGGTAAAATTGGTTGTCCAATCCTTCCATCATTTTTTGTTCTTTTTTAATTTCTAAAGGATGGATTATGATGTTTTTTCTGTTATATTTAGCAAAACATGTTGCTAAATATAAAATTGGTTCTCTTTTAAATTGGTTGTGATTTATTGTAAGTTTTGAAATTTAAATGGCTCAGGTACTTAGATCAACTTGGAATAGCATCCTGCTACAGCACTAAAGTCTATTGCAGGCAGACTTTAATTGGAGGGAACTATGGCCTTCTCAATACCACCACCTTTGCTCCCAATCTTGACTACTACAGGTAAGTACTAATTGAAAATTGCAACAAACGAAAAGAAAATACTTTTTTTTCCTTGAAGGTTACTTGAAGATTTCTGGTGATTATTACATCATGTTTGAACATATCTAATCCTAGGTTCTGGCCTTGTTTCTAAACAGTGCAGTTTTGTGGCATCGGCTAATGGGAAAGAAGGTTCTTGCGATCTCAAGTGATGTTCATATTAAAGACTTTTACCTATAATTAGGAAATGTAAGTAGAAGTTAATGACTTTTACCTACAGTTGAAGATAATAGGTACATATTAAAGACTTTTACCTACAGTTAGGAAATGTAAGTAGAAGTTAATGACTTTTACCTACACACTATACATAGTAGGTAAAACCTATAGTGACAGACAATTAGCTGTCACTATACGCCCCCTCAAAGTTGACAGAAGAAACGTATGTAGGACAAAGTCTATCGTACATTTACCAACAGATTTTTTATCTACAGTGACAGTTTTTGTCTGTAGGTATAGGTCATTTTTCTTGTAGTGTAAATTGTTAAAATCATGCAAAATGGATATCCATCAGTCATCAAAATTCAGAGAGGATTGTACTTGTGCTTTTATCAATTAAACCAAATTTTGAGTTTTTTCGAAGTACTTGTGACACTTGGAATTTTTGAGTGAAAAATCAAAATTGTACTAGAGGATTGTTGCCATGACACTTAATTAGCTCTGGCTGTTCCTAAACAATCTTTGTTCATTTACAAAATTATATTGCAAGTATAAAAATTTCCAATGTTATTATTTTGATGAGCAGCTCAACTATCCTTTGTCTTTTGTTACTTGATCTTTCATTCGAAACTTTTATCTTATTATACAACTATTTCGGCACCCATCAATAAAAGCTTGAATGAGAGGAAAAGGGAAACTTTGCTAGAGAAAGAACAAGCACTTATGAAAGTTATGTAATTAATATGTGCCACATTATATTGTCCCGCATTATCCATTTTGAGCCTTGGATCTTATGGGATTCTAGGAGGACAAGGTGGGTACAATTGATTGCATGGTTTATCTTTGTTGGAAGATATGTTAAATCATATCTACACTTTTTCTTCCTTATGACAAAAGACACGATTTTCATTTTAGTCATGTTTTGTTTGCTTTGTGAAGGGCAGGGCAAAAAGGGTACTAAATTGTACGCTTCAGGATCCACAAAATACATGTGGCATCCTACATGGCACTTCAAGACACGTGTCAATCCTGGAACAAGAACATAGATACTCGACCATTAGCGGTCGGGCTCCCTAACTGACAAATTATCTTTAACCTATTAATACTTAAATATATTTGAATCTCCTTATTTCTTGACAGATAGTTAATTATCTATAAAGTCACACATTATCTTTAAGGTACAATTATCTACTAGCTTTTATCTCTAAGCTATATTTTATCTTTAACTTTATCTATAAGTTATTGGCTATTATCCATAAGCCGAGAATTATTTTCAAACACTGTAACAGCACATACAAACAAGAACCTGCAACTTTCCTAATAATACCAGGTTCCATCGAACCCTCAAGACATCCCAGACACAACGCATTCGCTCACACCTTGAGCTTACGCATAATTGCTCTCATAGCATATATTTGCTTTATTCTTCTCACTCATATACTTACTTGAGTGTCAGAATCTTTTGTTTTGGAGGCCCCCCTTCTTGTCCTCCTAACAAAGGTACATCTAAAAACTAACGTGTAAAGTCTGGGAGCCTACCTTAGTCACGTCCACCGTGACGTGTGTCAACTCCGGATTTTGGTAAGTACATAAAGCATTTTATAAATTTTGATACTACATCTTTGCTTAGTGTTGATAAGAAAAAAAACATCATATTTTATTGTTGATTAATATTACTTCCAAATAACAATAGATGATTAACTATTTTAGAAGACTAGGATATAATTATTATGAGTAATAAATTTTTAAAAAAAATTATTTAATATAATTGCATTTTTAAGACGAATTTGAAAGACTAGTAGTTTAGTTAAAATAGTTTGGGTTTTTTTTTATCCATGTGCTCGGTGATGTGGAGAGTCAAAATGTTAATGCGTGTATAATTTGTTGTTTTGATACTCAATTTTTGCTTTAGTTGAAATTTAAGTTTAAATTGGATCCTTATCATCACTAGTTAGTTTATCCATTATTTAAGAGTTGAAAATACAAATAGCTAGCTGATTTGTCAAACCATTTTGCTTGAAATTCGTCTTAGAATAATAATTTTTTTTAAGACGATTGTTTTTAAACTGTCGTAAAAAGTCTGACGTTAACTTCAAAGACGATTCAAAACTGTCTTTAAGTGTGTCTTAAAATTATCGTTGAATATTCTTTTTCTAGTAATGATGGTAGGCTAGCAACCAAGAGGTGAAAAGTTACAATATGGTAGGCTACATCTAAGTAATGGTAGGATAACAATAAAGAAGTTATGAATTACAAATTTAATATGATAGGCTGCAATTATTTATTGTGGAGACTTAGGAAGGAACAAATGTGAATATATATATATATATATATATATATATAAAGATTAAGATTAAGATAAGATAATAACACTTGAAATAAATATGAAAATAAAAAGAAAAAATTTAGCAATCCGTGATAAGCGCTAGCTGAAGATCATAAAATGACAAGGTCATCATCAACTTGAATATCAATTAGCATGAGTTGGCTTATGAAAAATGCATAGCTTGAAAAATAATGTTAAAAGGGTGTGAGATACATTATCTTGCACCATTTACAACAATTCCGAAGGAAATAAAAATCATTTAATTAAAACAATTTTTATTTGTGATTTTATAAAAATGAGTAACAGTTTTTTGCAAAACTACAACACAAAGCATAATGTGTGTTGTCTTTTACTAATTTGTGGGGATGTATTTAGCGCTTTTCATTCATGTACAATTATTTTTAATAAATACTAACCTTCATATTTTTGTAACATATTAACCATCCAATTTTACTCTTATAAATTATGTGACACTACTAGTTAGTTATTTGGAATTTTCTTTACAAAAATCCTAAATATCTATTTGTAGCCCGTAGCAGTCTATTTACTTATTTTTATGTGTACAATAACAACAATAAAATAAAAACCTAAAATATCATGTAAATTATTCAAATCTTCCACCAAGACACCTTAGCGTGTTTCGAAAAATAAAAAAGACAAACCTTAGCGAGTTGGTGGCCCGTAGTAATTTTACTAGTTTCTTTTCATTTTGGAATAATTAATTTTAAAGATTTGTTTACTATAATATTATAAAAAAAAATATTCAAGAAAATGGAAGGGAGAGTTTTCGCTTTGATTTGATTCAGTTTTTATTGTCAAGTGAAGTTTGATTTTGTTGACAAGACGAGGAAGAAAGAGAACAGGTTAGAGTAAAAAAAAAATTGATAATCGACTAACAATATATTCAAATAGTGTATACGAGAGGAATATCATTTATCTTAGTCAGTTCTATTAGATTGAGTATGATATCATAATTTATAATAATTTAAATTATAATTCTTCATAGAAAAGAATTAAATGAAATAAAAATTAAAAATATCTTAATAGAAATTAAACTGATAATCTTTTATTCATAAGATAATAAATCACTAATACACATATTTTGTTTAATTAACTATATTAACATTTTTTTTATATGGATCATTAGTCAAGATAAATTAATTTTTTTCCAAATTATAAAAAATTATAAATTAAAAAATATTTTTAATTTTATGTAAATAATTAAATTAAAAAAATATGTATATTAAAATTAATTTTAAAAAATATATATAAATAATTTAGATATATTTATGAAATTTAATTATAAATTGGTAAAATAAAAATAAAACTATGTAAACTATTCAAAATAAAAACATACAAATGATATAAAATAAAATTATATATATATTAATATTTTTAATTTATAAAGTTTGATGATGTGAGTTAAAAATTAAAAACTCTTAATACATAAAAAATAATATTAATATAGTTAATTAAACACAATAATATTAATATAGGACTGTTTTCTATATTAGACCACTTGCTATCGGCAAGTTAAATCGAATCAGATGTAGATGTTTAGTCTTATAATTTCAAATTGAGTTAGGTTCTAATTTAAATTATATTATTTTTCATTTTAAAAATTTTAAAACTAAAATCTCTGAACGGGCCTAAGTATCTAGAAAATTATAAAATATAAGTTGCTCCCTGGAAGGATTACGTGAGAAACGGCCCATGTACAAACTGGTTGCTTTTGCCTAAGAATTGAGAAATATCTAGCAAGTAGCAACCTTACCAAATGACAAAGGACAGAGCAAAAAGTTTTTTTCTGGCACGTGCAGATGTGATTAGGACGAATTATCTAATTTCTTCTATATGGAAACTAATTTCTTCTTCTTTTCCTAAATATGCATATCCCATAGGTATATTCGAGGACGGAGATAATTCTTCCTTTGAAGATCTTTTATTCTTGTAATAGGTCTTTTTTCATGAGTCTATGTGTTAAATCTCTATTAATATTAAAGATTAATCATTGAAATAAATTATAAGTAAAAGAATGACGAGTTTTGATAATATTGATTCTAATGATAATTCTAATAATATTTTGATAATAGTTTTAATAGAAATTTTGATAATAATTTTGATAGTAATTTCGATAATAATATGAAGAAGGGATTAGAATAGTAAAAGTTTTGAAAAAAAAATGAAGATTGAAAATAGTAAGGTTTCTAGAAAAAATGAAAATTGTATAAAGGAAAATAAAAACTGAAATTAGAATGTTGGTTGAAAATGAAAATATTACTCTTACCCGTTAATTCGTAGATGTCGTGTGGATTTGATAGGATAAGAGTGTTAGAGGTTCTAACCCTTATTACAATGGTACAAACTAGTATTCATAAACAATAATTCTTATTTACTCATAACTTTTCAAATAACTTTTTGTTGTCAATTTTAGCGTGATAACTTTTGTGTTCGATCTTCACTTTGGATGAATTGTATCTCCAATCTTTACCGTTGATATCTTCTAATATTTTAATGTTTTTCATATATTGATATTTTCTAAATCTTCATTTCTTTTATCATTATACAATTAGCCAAAAGACTATATTTTAACAATTAATCAAAATAGTCTATTAAAAGACTATTTCTTAATATTTTGTTGAAAATCATTTTTCAATAATAAAAAAATATGGATGCTAACACTTCTATATGCAGATGGAATGGTTCGGCTTCATTTTTAGAATAAAAAAGAAGTAAAATGAATAATAATATTATGAGACTTATACTTTTATTCTTTAATTTAATTCAAAAAAATTATCCTTTTCAATTTTATGTAATTATTTTTCATTCAACCAAAGCATACACTCAAGTATAATCAGCAGGTTGTACAAAAAGTCAAAGATTAAGATTGGCATCGTTGTCTCTTCTAGAAAACGAACTCATCATCACACAGTAGTATCTTATAATAAAGTATTTACTATCTGTTCAATTTGTATTATTATCCCTTAACTTCCACGCCACCACTTCAGCAATGACTAGTCCCAAGATTGTTGTAATGGTGGCCACTTCCTATTCCAATCATTGGTCTTCACTCTTCATCAATGTTGGGCAATAGAACCATGAAAGTCCGATTCGAACAAACACACCTCTTAATTAGGAATTTCACTGAAAAAAATTATAGAATAAGAGTGGCAAAATTATCGGACTTCAGCTATCTTAATCTAGGGTTTTTCTTTTTCTTCGTGGACTAAATTATATTTTATGAAATAATATTCTTGACTCTTGAGACTATGTGGAAATTATTATCAGAAATATTATTTTCATAAATAAAAAATTAGTAAATTAAGATACTGATTTAGATAGTGTTTTTTCCGTGTTCAAATTTTTTTTTTCCTGTTTAAATTGCTATTTAAAGTATTTTAAAGATGAAAAACAAAACAAATACATTTTATAAGGATTAAAACAAAAAAAAATTAAAAAGACGAAAATGAAAAAAAAGTTAAATTGCAGAAACCAAAAGTAAATTAAGAATGTTAAGTTCATTAGAAAATTATTATGCATGCCCGAACTACAAATATTTTTATCTAGTTATAAAGACTCAATTAGATTATATTTGACAAAATTAACTAGAAAATTAATTGATTGAATCATAAGTGTTTAATAAAATTATATTAAAGTAAAAAAAAATGTAAAATTATATAAAGGATACAAATACTAAAATTTTAGCTTAAATAGAAATCCTTAAAAAGAAATCTAATAAATGTTTAAGAATAAAAAGGAGATAGATATAGAAAAACTTAAAAGCTATTATTTTAAAAAAATATTATTTCAAATCACGTATAAAAAAACACAAAAAATCATTTACCAAATAATTAAATAAATTTTTCAGTTAATAAACAAATGAATTCAAATATCTTGTAAAAACACACTCTTGGTAGCTGAAAGAAAGATTGTTTAACAAAATTTTAGTGATTTTACGAAAATCTAACACCCCCACGTTCATAAGAAGAAGTGAGTTTATTTCAAACCCTTAGCACGTTAACTGAACTCCACTAATGTAACATAACATGCACGCTTCCACTTGCGTAATTCAGCGGTCCAAATTGGGTAACGAATATAGTAAAGTAAGGACTGTGGAGGAAAAAAAAAAGCCTCTTTGGTTTTGTTTCAAATATATATCTTCACCAACCACAACTCCTAAGCATCTTAACGTGCTTCTGATAATGACTCGTATAAAATGTTGCACGTTGTTTAATTTTGTGGATGAAGACCTTTTCCTGTTCCCTTTTTGATTCATCAATCAATTTTTATTTGATGTCTCTTAGATCTTTTCTATGTAGTTCTTTTGGGGATGGTGTTTTCTACTCATTCCCTTTTTTTATTACTGATTGCATAGTGTTTTCAACTAAAATTTCATTATCTAGCTTCCTACTTCGACCTATTTTTCCATTTTTTTAAGTCTTG
Organism: Glycine soja; assembly: GCF_004193775.1. NCBI lineage: Eukaryota > Viridiplantae > Streptophyta > Magnoliopsida > Fabales > Fabaceae > Glycine > Glycine soja. Next base: position 37,276,861 of record NC_041018.1, read on the forward strand.
ATAGTAATAGTAAATTTTAAATAATTGAAAATAATATTATTAATAATAATAATAATAGGAAGGAAATTTAAAATAATTGAAAATCTTAAAAAGATATATTAATTAATATTCTTATGGAACTCTTAATGAAATTCAATAATGAATAAATCCAACTTAATTTTTTAGAAGACTCAAATCTCACACACTCTTCATATATTTAACTCTTTATTATCCATAAGTACGTCCTTGAATATTTTAAGATTTTTGTTTTTACTCTTTCGATATTTTTTAATGCTCAACGTCTCCTAACTTTTTTCTTGTCATTACTTGTAGTTCCTTAATTTTTTTTAGCCTTAAAAAGTAAGGGAAAAAATCAATAATTAAAATCAATCAAAAAAAAAAGTTTACGGACTTAAAATTAAAATTTTAAAAGGTTTAAGGAATAAAAAATAATAAATTCTATATTTAAACACAAGTCTTCTCTGATTAACAACGAGAGACTAACCTTATGAGCAGTAAAAATCATTCAAATGAATTTACCTTTAAGAAAAATCATACACAATTAAGAATCAAAATTTTATCAATATATTTAGAGTACGTTTAGATAGAGAATTTTAATTTATCAGAGAATTTAAATTCATTGTTTGAATTTTTTTTATGAAGAATTTAAATTTTTAGAATTTTAAAATAAAATTTTAAACAATTAAAAATGTGGAATTTTAATTTTCTTTTAAAAGGTAAGAAATTGAAATTCTCTTGAGAGAACTCTCCAAAACGTTATCTTATTTCCTTTATAACTTTCATCCTCTCTTACACCTACCTAAAAGTTTTCGGAATTTCGTTCTTGAACTCGCGACTCATTTTCTTTCACCCACACAATTTTAATTTTTTTTATCCAAACATAAAATTTTAAAAATAAAAGAATTTCAATAGAAGTAATTAAAATTCTTAAAATTTAAAATTCCTCAGAATTTTAAATTCTCTTGTCCAAACACACTATTAAGTAGTTTAGTTAGTTGGTAGTTAACACTATCAATAAATAATAGTACTTCTTAAAAATATCGTGACGAAAGCTGGCCTATAAAACTAAGCTTAAATTGGGTCATAACTAGATAAAGCTTAAGATGCCTAAATTTAGTTGTAGTTAAAATTTAAAATCATAGTCGATGCAGGCTACAAGTTATAGTGCCCAGGCTAAAAGTTCATATTTAATTTGAGCTTCCAAAATGAGGCTCAAGTCCAATTAAAGCCTTATTTTGTAGGGTTTTAATTATGGGATGAACTCAAATTACGATATTTTCATATTGAGTTATAAAGGTTCAAATTTAAATTTGTGCTTAAAGCTTAAGTCCTACATTGCATTAGGTTGGTTTGGTCGATCATCTCAGTCTATTTTACCACCTTTAGAAGACTAAAATGAAAGTGAAAAAATCTAGATAGGAGATGGAGCAGGGAGAAGAAAATCATCAAAAGAACGAGAAAACTTCTAGGACCAGAAAACCTTTTTTTTCACTCTTTCTAAATGCGAGCTAAAATTATTTTAAAATTCATTTAAAAAAAAATTCAATTTATTTTTAAATTTAAGTTAGAAAAAAAAATAGAAATTTGTAGCTATTTCAAACAGGGCCTTAAGTACTTAGTGTTATTTTTTACTTGAAAGTATCTTAATAATTTGCGTAATAAAAACAAATATATATTAAAGGTTCAGTGCTTAATTATCAAAATGAAAATTTAATTTTAATTAAAATAATATAAAATAGTTTTATCCTTAAAGGTCTTTCCTGTAGACATGGAAATATTTTTATATTCTCAATTAATTAAAAATGTTTTAGATATGATTTTTTAAGATAATTTTTATAAAAGTTGATAAATTTATCTTATATTATATTTACAATTAGTTGATAGCGTAAAAAAACCTTTATACTTGTTCAGTACAAGTTTAGAGAGACAAATGATCATGTACTACACTATTGAATCATCTCAAAAGAGCACTCATTTTTTTTTTTATCATGATATTAATATAAAATAGTTTTCATCAAAAGAAATCATTAATCTTTATTGGGATTGTGAGCACACATAAGGTGAATATTCCTCCTTTCAAAATGATTTATTTCATACTCAAAAGTCAATCAGGATTTAAATCTTAAACCATTTGGTTAAATGATATAAGTTATTATCACTTATGTCAACTGTTGTTGATAGTGATGATCCTTCAATAGTATAGTTCAGAAAAAATGAGCATAATATTTGGGGTGGAACTGATTCGGGTTAAATTGAACTTAGGATAATTTAAGAGCTAACTCAATCAAACATAATTGGATTGTGTTAGATTGGATTTATTATTTTTTGTTAACCAACCTAATTCAACCTTAGTTGTATTAATTGGACAGTTAAGTTGACTAATTAAAATAATAATTTATTCTTGAAATTAAAAAATTCAAATAATTATAATGAATTTTGAAAAACTAAAAAGAGTCCCGATCCAGGAAGACCTCATAGTTAACATTACCAGCAAAGATATATAATATCTCCTTCGTGATTATAAGTTTCAGTATATAAGTATTAGAAGGATTTAACTTTGCTTGTAGAAATTTAGTCTGCACATAATTAGCATATGGATTTCAACACAAGAAAGCCAAACAACTTACATTAGCAAAAAACAAATGGAGAAAGTTACGCATTAGAAAATACTAATATATTCATATAAAGCTAATCAAAGCTTATGAACAACGAGGATTAAATTACAAATATATTTCAATCCAAAGCTGAATTTGATAGTGTGAATTGTAATACATAATAGAATTAGGTTGGACAAGCGGCCTCACAAATATTAAAAAGGGGGTTGAATTAAGATTTTATTAACTATTCTTAATTAAAAATTTCTCTTTCTTTAGTATTCCCTAGATTCAATTATTTCTTTGTTAACAAGTTACTAAAATAATAAATAAAGGAAAGTAACTTAAAGAAATATAAACAAAACAAAAAGTAAAAGAGTTTAAGAAAAGAGAGAATGCAAAACCGGATTTATACTAGTTCGGCCACAACTCGTGCCTACGTCCAGTCTCCAAGCAACCCGCTTGAGATTTTCAGTATCCTTATAAAATCCTTTACAAGCAATGAACCACAAAGGAATCACCTCCTTTGTGTTCAGTTATTACAACCAAGAAGTTATGCCCACTTCTTGCAATGAACCCCAAGGAACGTTGGTACCTTGTGTCCAATGATAACAACCAAGAAGTTGTACCCACTTCTTGCAATGGACACAAAAGACGTTGTCCAGTGATCAACCAAGAAGCAAATCCCACTTCTTGCAATGAACCCAAGGAAGGTTGGTCCCTTGTATTCAGTGTTCAACCAAGAAGACCTTCTCTTGAAAAATAGTCACCAAGAGTAGGTCTCTTGAAAAGCTTTTTGTAAGAAAGAAGGAGGAGAGGAAAATAGAATAACATGAGTTTTTGCCCAATGAACTTTTCTTGACAAAGCAAGTGTTGAACAAAAACTCTTAAAAAGATGTTTAGAATGAATGAATGAAATCAATTATTGAAATTCGTGTCATGATCACATATTTATAGCCATTTGATGACTCTTGAAGAAACCATGTTAAAAGTTGTGACTCTTGGCAATTTCTTCAAAACTAGTCACTTTAAAAGTTGTGACTCTCTTCAAAACTAGTTACTTTAAAAGTTGTGACCCTCTTCAAAACAAGTCACTTTAAAAGTTGTGACTCTTGGCAAATTCTTCAAAAATCAGCCACTTTAAAAATTGTGACTCTTGACAATTTATTTTTCAAAACCAGCCACTAGTAATCGATTACCATTATAGTGTAATCGATTACACATCAACAGTTGTGACTCTTCATGTTTAGATTTGAAAACCAACGTTTAGAAATACTGGTAATCGGTTACAAATGTTGTGTAATCAATTACACAAGTTTGAAAATATTTTATCACAAGTTATGACTCTTGAAATTTGAATTTCAACGTTCAAAAATATTGGTAATCGATTACATGCCCATAGTAATCAATTACTACTTTGTAAATCAGTTATAAAACTGTTTTGGGCTTCTAGTAATCGATTATTGTCTTATGGTAATCGATTACCAAAGAGTAAAAACTCTGGTAAAAGATTTTTCTTTGAAAAATTCTTTTGGACAAATTGTGTTATTCAATCTTTTCTTTGAAAAAAATCTTTTTAAACTTATCTTGATGTTTTTCTTGAGGTTCTTGCATATCTTGAGTCTTCTCTTGAATCTTCACTTGAATCTTGATTCTTGATTGAATGACTCTTTGATTCTTGAAACTTGCTTGAATCTTGATTCTTGACTTGAGTCTTTGGCATCATCAAAATAAGCTTGGAAGCTTTGCTTCCACAAATTATTGTATTAGTAATGTAGGTTGGAAACTCATGATACCCAATTCAATTATAATGGGATAAGCTATAAGTTATAAGGCTAGCACTACTACAAAATTTACTTTTAACATCATTAGAATAACATCAATTTTATAGAAAATCAATGTAAACCAAAACATGGTGGCATAATCGTAAATAATGTGACTTCGTGAACATCGATTTTTCGCGCTTTTGGCAGTTCACTCGTCTCCCTCACGACTCATCTCCCTCACAAACCCTTTGTTAGTCTCACTCTCACTCTTGCGACACTGAAACCACCCTTTGCTCACGGTGAAACCACTCTCGCTCACGGTGAAACCATTGTTGTGTCGCTCACGGTGTTGTCACTGTCAGTCTCATTCTTGCTCACAGTGTAGGTATCATAGTCACTCTCGCTCTCACGGTATGTTTTTATCTCGAAGTTTTTTTTCGACAGTGAAATCATGGTTTTGGTTATTTTAGTTGTTTTTTTACTGTGTTTTGGTTGGATTCGACATTGTTTTGGTTGTTCTGTTTGTTCATGGTTTTGGTTATTTTGGTTATTTTTTACATTGTTTTGGTTATTCTAGTTGTTCATGGTTCGGGTTGTTTTTTATAGTGTAGGCCTTCCAAAGTATCTAAGTGATACTGCAAAATAAACAATTTAGGCCTTTTTTTGACAATGAAATCAATGAAATTTTACTTAGGTTTTGGTTTACTTAGGTTCTATTTTGGTTTTAGATTTACTTAGGTTCTATTTTGCATGGTTTTGGTTATTCCTCATTATATTAGTTGCATGGAATAAGCTCCTAAATAAGCATGGTGCATAGTTAGTTTGTGCATGGATCAATTAGTGGATTTAGATGGTTTGACAAAATCCACTTAATGTCATGTTTATATTGTAAGTGGAGTTTAGAAATGATGGATGAAGATCAACATAACTGGAAGGAAATGACTAACACAATAATGAAGATTAACAAAAAAGCAAAGGAAAGATTCAACATTGTTCATGTTATGGATCATGTTAGAAATTTCAACACTATTCTCAAATAAACATGACATGATATAACACATTTTCTTATATTACTTTGCTTGTTAAATGTAGTCTTATGGTGAAGTTAGTAGGTTATTTCCTGTAAGATGGAAAGATGAACTAGAGCCTACTTGATATCTACTACACTTTAGTGGCAACATGCACTCTGTTACATATAACCAAGATTTGATGAGCCTAACTCTACTAATCGGATGGACAGAACCCAAAGAGTTCTATGGGCTCATTGGAAATCATCAGGTGATCTTGACCCACTTTGGACAGAGTGTTTTCCTCCTCACCATCTTCAAAAGCATCTCTGAACCAAAAGCTTACCCTTAATGGCACTCCTTGTACCACCAAATTTTTAACTCAATCACTTTTAAAGTCCCGTTGACTGAGTACAAAGTGACTAACAGTAGTTTGGTGAGTAGTTAAGCACTCCTCTATATGTCAAATTTTAAAATCATATACATATCTAATATGAATTTCATGTTAATTTTAAGATGTGTCGAGTACCATGTACTCATTTATGAAAACTGTAAGATTCACCCATCTGAACTTGGAAGGGACTACAGAGTGTAGGATAGTTTATAATCATTATAGGAAGACTGCAAAAATTAGAAATGAATGGAGAGATTTTTACACAATCAAAAAATTTTATTATTGGAATATATTTGAGTTCCTAGATAACTTTTAACTTTGTTTTATTTTGGATTTGTTAGTAATTAAAGTACATTATTACTCTACTATTATCAATCTGTAAAATTTTATTTATAAGTCTTGGTGATATATTTTGTGAGACATATTGGAACATTCTAAACACATTTGTGGTATATTTTGTTTATAAATGTTTAGAACTACTATTGGTGCATGATATATTTTGTTTATAACTTTTGGTGCATGACTTATTTTATGTGATTTTTTATAACTTCGAATGATGAGTTGTGATATGAATTAATTATAGGTTGGTAATTAAAAAAACAAATAGGATATTAAAAAAAATCCAAAAAACAACATCGATTTTAAGAAAAATTAATGTTGTCTGTAAACAACATCGGTTTTTTTTGTTTACTGACAACATCGATTTTTGGTAATAAGAAAACAACATCAATTTTTATAAAAAATCGATGTTGTTTTTTTGCTAAAACAACATCAGCTTTTAAACAACCGATATTAATATTGATACTTTAACGTCGGTAGTTTAAATATCGGTTAATAATCGATGTTAAAAGTTCTTAATAACTTATGTAAAAAGCCTATTTTCTAATAGTGTGAGTTCAATGTCTAATTTAGTCATTAAATTTGTAACACATTGATATTTAAGTTCTTGAAAGATAAAAAAATAAAATATTATCCTTGAATTTTCTAAAAGTGCGGCAAATTCATCTCATTGTCAATTTTCTCCATTAATCCAAATGGTTAATCCTACTTAGCATTACTGGACTTATTTGTCATTTTAACTTTTGTTGTGGGTTGCTGACAGAAAGGGACTAATTTGTCACCAAAATTTTGACGGACTAATTTGTCGTTTGAAGAAATATAGATATTTCTTGGACAAATTATGTTTTTAGAACACATTGCCCATTCCCAAATATCCATCATCGATCGCGCCCTTTACCCGGGCCTCATGCTTACCATTGTCGCCATCCACTCCCAACTTCGCTACCTCTGCCTTTTCATCCACATGTACGAGGTTTGCATTCTCATGAACCCTTTCTTCGCCAAAGATATCAAGGACTCCGGTGTCGACATCTTCCACATTCGTGAGGTATGCGTTCTCACAAAAAAAATATTATGTACTCTTTGATTTTCAAGAAATTTATATAAACATTTTTACAAATATTTTTTATTAACCAAAAAAATTTTAGTTATTCATAAGTAGGAGTGGACCCAGGGTTGAAAAGTAGAGGGGCATTAATGACAAATTTTCTAAAAACTTATTTTTATTTATCACTAACAATTGTTCATAACAAAAATTAAATTAAGATAATTTTCAATGAAAAAATAGAAATTAAAATAATTAAATTATTGATACAAATATTTAAATTAATTACATTTTTTACACATACAATACAAATTAACACATGAAAATAAATAAAAGACTTTATTTTATGAGATAAGAAACAAATAAAACTATCAAAACATGATTGTTAATGCTACAATATGAGAAAAAAGAATATGCACTAATAGTGTAAGATAGTTTTACATAATCATCTAATCACACATCACTGTTTGTAGTAAGTTTGTTAAATTTTGTAATAACTAACTTAAAAATCATATAAATGATGACTTGTGATTGAATTACATTATAAAATTATTTTATATTATCAATGCATAATCATTAAATTCTTAAAATATACTTGTATGAGTCTATATCGGTTACTACATAATTGAATATGATATGTTTTATTAATAAAATAATTTATTAAGATATGTTCTACATTTCTACTAATAATGGAATTTAAAAATTTCAAAAGAATTAAAATTGAATGACTTTTCTAAGTTTATCTTGAATTTTTTTAAGGATATTTATTTAACAAGCAGGGACATGATCCAAAAAAAAAATTCCACATGTACAATAAAAAGCCTTTAAAGTAGAGTAAAATATGATATAATAATTTAAAATTAATAAAATAAAAAAATTATAATCAGAATATTAACTAGGAAACTTTCAAAAAATAAATGAGGAGGGTCATAGACCCTTGAATAACAAATAGGTCTGCCCTGTTCATAAGAGTCTTGATTTCCAGGATTCAAATTCCTAAAAATCATGATTTTTGGGTACTAGAAAACTTCCCTTGTACGAAATTATCCCAATTAAAATAGGTCATTATGCCTTTCTTGGGGCCAAAACATTGAAGAACATTTTTTTTAAGATAAGAGCAATGTTGTTAATTTATTCTAATTAAATTAACTTTTAATTACACAAATTATTTAAATGAAACTCTAATTAATTTTAATGAAAAAAACTACACAAAAAGTATTTAAGAAATTATACATAATTTTTGTGAGTGAATAAACATTTTGTTCCCTGTCTTTGTAGCCATTTTACAAATTAATCTATATCCTATTAAAATGTAAAAAATAGTCTCTATCTTTATATCCGTTATGCAAATAAGTCTCTACTGTTAAAATTCAATTTCCACTGTTAGTCATATGTTTATGTGGCAAGTCTTAGTCCATGTATGCAAACCTATGTGGCAAGTCTTAGTTCATGTAAGAAAACTCATGTGGCAAGTTTTTGGACTGAATTGAAAAATTATGATAAGTTAGGATAAAAACCATTCAAAAATTAAGTAAACCTATTTTTCCCAAAACGGTTTCACTGCCTTACTGTGATTTCATAGGTTTTTTCACTATTCGCGCTTCGCTCTTGCCTTACTGCATTCCCTTCGTTGGTGATTGTCACTCTTCGTGCTTCGCTCTTGACTCCGGTTCGCATTCGTTTCATGGTTGTTTTGCGTTCGTTTTCATTTGCATTGTTTTTGTGGTTGTTTTGCATTTTCGCATTTTTGTTTTTCATTTTGGTCTGTGTATTGGTGAACCAGTTCGTCGTTTTGGTCTTCAGTCATATAAATCGTTGTGATGTGTTGATTAAGGTTTGATGAAGAACGATTTATATTCTCTTGTGTTTTTGGGGTTTTATATGTTGAAGGGTTTTGATATAGCGTGGATTCATTGTTACTCTGTTTTATGGTCCTTTATTATTTTGATTTATGATGCTCTATTTTTATACATGAAATTGCATTTTGTTGTGTGATGTGCCTATGTTTGAGTTAGATTTTTTATTTCCTAATATATGGCATTGTTTGTGGTTTCTGATTGTGTAGAATGGATGGCAATATAAATTTAATATTGCACCATGGAGGAAGATTCACTCCACATGCCAGTGATGGAAAGGTTGAATATATAGGCGGAGAATTTGACGTTTGGGAGGATATATCTGCAGATTACATTAACATATTTATCCTATATGATCTGGTGAAAGCATGTAAGAAGTATAGCAGTATAGGAGATTGTTTTTGGTTGATTGATAATGACTTAGATTTTAATCATGGGTTAAGGAGTTGTACAACAGATGGAGATATATTATACTTAGTGAGGGATGCTTTGGAAAATGAGAATGAGATAAACATTTATTTTCATCATGAAGTAGATCCAATTCCAGAAGAAGTCCCACAAATGTTGTACTTGAAATGTCATCCAATTCTAAAAGCTAGTAATGAGGATGATTTAGATGATGTACCTATTGATGGCCATGAGGAAGGTAAATTTTAATCGATCTCTACTTGGTCCAACATGGTTAGCATAATTTTGGAATTTAATGTTTATAATTGATTAATATAATTTATTTGTACTTGATCACCATTGATGCAGATGTTGGTGGTGGAGAAAAAGGTATTAATGTGGACGTTGGTGGTGGTGAAGAGAGAGATGTTGGTGGTGATGAGGAGGAAAAGGTTGGTAATCCTAATGATGAAGATGACAATGATGAGGATGAGTGGTTTACAGATTTCTCTTGTACGAGGAAGGAAATTGAATTTGAAACAGATGGTTATCATTCAAAGGAGCTCAAAAACCCCATTAGTAGTGATGATGAAGATGAGGATGTTGACAAAGTTTATCCTCAATATAATGAAAGTAGTCGAGTTGGTGAAGAGAAGTTGAAATTAAGGATGGAGTTTGGTACTCTGGCTGAATTTAAATCTGCCTTAAGGGAGTATAACATATTCATGGGCAGGGAGTTCAAGTGGAAGAAGAATGATAAACAGAGGGCTAGAGCAAAATGCAAGAACGCATGTTGTGAAGACCCATTTTTTGTTTTATTTTGTTATTAGGATGTGTAGTTGGATATGACTAATTTTTATTCAGTAGGTACTAGTCTATGTTGTGTACTTTGGTACTTTAAATTTGAAAGCTTGAACGATGTAAACATTATGGTATTTATCTATGAAAGCTTGACTTATCTATTTTGGTTTATGGTGTGAAAGCTTTATATGGTGTTAAAGCTTGCCCTGCTGAACGATTGCTTGTAACAAGCATGCTTTGGTCTGTGAAATGAAATTATGGCTGAGCCATGTTAGTTCTCTGGTTTAGGAAGTGTCAAATGATATTTGCTAACAATTCTCTAGACTAGGACCACTGTTAAACCTTACAGCAACTTCTAGACTTTGAAAAATAATCACATGATTTAATGTCATGTTTCTTCTCTTTCTCTTATAATCACATGACCACATTTGTTTTATTAAAGCAACAAGAAAAATGCGGATGAGCTGGGCACCACATCTGTTTTATTAGAACAACAACAACAACAACAACAAAAATGTTGATAAATGTGTTTTATTACATGATTTAATGTCCTGATTCTTCTCTTTCTCTTATAATCACATGACCACAACAACAACAACGCTTTATCCCACTAGGTGGGGTCGGCTACATGGATCAACTTCCGCCATAATGTTCTATCAAGTATTACAGCAACAAGAAAAATGCAGATGAACTGGGTACCACATCTGTTTTATTACAACAACAAGAAAAATGTTGATAAATGTGTTTTATTACATGATTTAATGTCCTATTTCTTCTCTTTCTCTTATAATCATTGCATTTTCTGTTGTACCACATCTGACAACAGTAGACACATTAATGAGTATGTTTAGATAATGATAAATAAATAAAAATAAAATTATATTTAATTGAACTGGGTTTAGGTGAATTGATTAAACTACATTTTTCCCATTTAATTAGCAAACATCAACGCAATCAACACCACAGAAGTATAAACAATTATATGATATTTGATCAAGTTGAGCATCATTCTATTGTTCTGCAAAGTAATTGACAATAGATAGACCCAAATCAAATTTCAAATGAAAAACTTGAGGAACTGCAAAGTAACTGATAATAGCAACAAAAACTTGAGGAACTTCATTCACAATATTTCTTCAGCAAAACAATACTTATAATGTCACAAGATGCTACTACAAATTTTTCCTAAAATATATTCCCCCTAAAACTAACATTATAATTAAAAATGAAAAACCTAACAACACAATGTTTGTTAAATTTCTCATTTTCTTCTGCAATGCTTCAATTTGTAGGTTCAAATCAGCCACTATCATTGATTCTCTTGTGACAGAAGAATGATTAGAAACTTGGTTTTCTTCTTCAACCCATTCAAAAATTGACAGTTATCTGGGTCTGTTTGGGGCAATACACAAGTATAGAATAACCTTCCTGGGTTCCTCCTTGTTCTTGTAGTTTGAATAGCTGCACGTCTTCCATGGTGGCATTGGCGAATGGTTCTACTAGAAAATGCAGAAGAACTGTCACTTACAGGCATGGAGAAATCAAGTGAAGAAGAAGAAGCAAAGGGGAGAACCTTTACAGACAAGAGAAGCTTTACAAATCCTAATTTGAGGAACACACACTTAAGAACAAAGAGGGAATTCAGAGGAGAGAAGCTCTTATAAACCCTAATTTGAGGAAGAAGAAGCAAGTGACCAGAAGAAGCTTTATAAACACACACTTTAGTGTCACGTTAGATAGTCTACGTTCACTAAAATTGTCAATAATGCACCTCACTAATGGCGTTACTTTCAAATTTAACGGCAAAGACTATTTTACAACACTTATACAAAGATAGGGACTATTTTACAAAATGACTACAAAGATAAGGACCAAAATGCCTATTCACTCTAATTTTTGACCTTATAAACTTCTATTGATTCAATGATAATCGCTACCAACAATTTGGGCCTAAGTCTCGATTGAGAGTTACTCAGCCCCTAAAAATCACTACCAACAATTCTCTTACGTAAAAATGTTAGTGATATTTTCTTTTTAAGACTTATTTTTATGATGGATTAAAATTGATTGAAAATAATCAATTTTAGTAAATTTTGTTTCTCATTTAATAATTATTTCTTTGTATTTATGTTAAATGAGAAACAAAATCTAACAAAATTAATAAATTTTAATTAATCATAAAAAAAATTTAATGGAGAGTGTCAGATAGATAGAGTACCCCTATAATTCCTGAACTTATGAAATACCCCTCCACCTCAATATGTAATAGCCGCCCAACACCCCTTTCTCTAACTTTTATATGAAACCAATTTGTAGTAGTTCTTAACATTAACTTTGAAACTTGAGAGGGCAGTGCAATTGTCAAACACTAATTAAATGATTACTCCTTTAAGCCGTTGCATGCAATCCATTTTCCAAATGATTACTTCTTGTTTTGCAACATTTTTCCATGAGCGATGGAAGTGGTTGTGGGTTAGATTAATTGGTTCACCCTTTCTCTTTGACCTTCCCAACCTTCATCACTTTTTCCACTTTTTTAAAATTAATTTTCTTTCAATACATGGATTCAATATATCTAAAAATCCTCGTGAAAGTCCTTGGCCGTGTTGACTTGAACACATTTGATGGCTTTATTACACAAATTCATTAATCTAAAGCAAAATAGTACTATAATTAAATAAATAGTGTAAGAGAAATCCCGTAACTTCTAGATTCTAGAAGCTGTCCTTGATGATCATACAAAGAATTTAAAAGTAAGAGTTTCATTGTCGTCTTGGTATTGTATGATCATGACATCCTAACAACAATAACGTAGATGAACCTTACCTACCAAATATTGGGACATATCAATTAAACTATAAAATAGTACTCTATATATCCACATAGCACTTTTCTATTGTTATAATAAGGCATGTGTCTGCAATATAACCCATTGAACTATTAAAGAAAACCCTGTGATGTGTGCAACAAGAAATTAGACAATAGAATTGTTGGTTTGGCACTAATAGAATTATGTTACACATCTTTCATTTTCCGATCTTCCCGGCGAATGTACATCAATTGCTAAACACAAAAAAATAAGTGGACGGCAAGGGATGCAAGATAGATACATAGATAGATAGAGAGAGATTCATTCATATTAGTGTAACATTGAAGTCAATAATAGGTAGGCAAGTTACTTGACCTATAATTAATTGAAGATATATATCACAAATATTATAGTTATAAAATTAAAAAAAAAGTCACTAAAAAATGAAATAAAATAAAATGGAAACCAATTATGCACATCGTGTGGTATAGTTATTATAGCATGATTAGCATCCACATTCAAGAGTTCTAGAAGTCAAGGAATCTCCCCACAATTTTTCTTCTAAGGTAGTAGGTGAAAATATGTACTTATAAATTTCATTATCTTACAATTTTATGTCGTCTTTCTCATTTTTATAGAATCAAAAGCAGTAGCTTGTGAAAGAAAAACATATATAAATACACAAGGTTATTTGAAATTGAACATATAAACCAAATGAGTACTAAAAAGAACACATGGAAGTCTGTGATCTTGATCCTAAGTTGTTACAAGGTTAAGTGTTCCTTGGAGGAATCAGAGAAACAGGTTTTGAAACAAGGTTCTTTCCAGAGGTTATGTCTATCAGATGTGAGCAATTCAAGCTCCACTCAGGCCATTGAAGACATTTCAATTTCATTTGCTGGCTCAAAGCTCTATGCATTCACACTTGAGGAGCTAAGGGAAGCAACAAACAGTTTCTCATGGAGTAACATGCTAGGTGAAGGAGGGTTTGGACCTGTCTACAAGGGTTTTGTTGATGACAAACTTAGGTCTGGTTTGAAGGCTCAGACTGTAGCTGTGAAAAGGTTGGACTTGGATGGCTTGCAAGGTCACAGGGAGTGGCTGGTTAGTTAGCTTTCTCAAGTGCCCTTTTCTTTTTAAACTTATTTCATGATTAGTCCTTTCCCCCCAAAACCCCATTTATTTGGTTGTCACATATCAATTTAAGATGCCAACATATTAAAGAGATTTATATCAGTTAGTTGAACAAAGTGTGTGAGTTATTATAAACTCTTTATCCTTGTTTCTACGGTTAAAATACTACTACACTTATCTTAGAAGAATTAGTTGAACTCCGGCATCTCATGAAAAACTGTTATATTGAACATGTTTTCTTTTTCTAGGCAGAGATTATATTTCTTGGACAACTAAGGCATCCACATCTTGTCAAGTTAATTGGGTACTGTTATGAGGATGAACATAGGCTTTTGATGTATGAATACATGCCAAGAGGCAGCTTGGAGAATCAACTCTTCCGAAGTAAGTTTCTTTTCACTCTTCTACTTGTCCTCTATTTTTCTCATTCTTTCCTCAAAATGGGTAGGACTGTACATGAAGTTCATAAGGTCATTTATTGCTGTATTTCTGATTATATCAATGGTAATCACTCAAAGTCAAACATGATTACAAGATCAAGCTGAATAATGATTATCAAATGATTTAGAATTTTGGATGTTCTGTTCTATATGGTCAAGCACACCTAATTGTTTCAAATCTCTCTTTTTTTTTTTGGATACTGATGAGTGATTACAAAAATTACTAACTGAAAAAATTGGATTCTTAGCTTAAACAAAGCCTTAATAACAGCTTCTTTTGTTCTAATACAAACAGGATACTCTGCTGCCATGCCATGGTCAACCAGGATGAAAATTGCATTAGGAGCAGCCAAAGGTCTTGCCTTCCTTCATGAAGCAGATAAGCCTGTAATATACCGCGATTTCAAAGCTTCGAACATTTTACTAGACTCGGTATGCTCTCTGATCTTTTCTGAAGAATCATGTTACATCTCTTGCATCATCTTCCTAGTGACCATATCAAGAAATTAACTTGGACCCTTCAATTTTTATCTCTTTGAAAATCTAGGATTTCACAGCTAAGCTCTCAGATTTTGGGCTAGCTAAGGATGGCCCTGAAGGGGAAGACACACATGTAACAACACGCATAATGGGAACACAAGGTTATGCTGCTCCTGAGTACATCATGACAGGTTAGTATATGCACTACCATACAAAATATTAACCAAGTTTCTACTTTCTAGCATGAATTGGCACATAAAAAGTAAAGGGGGAAGGGATACTATTTCATTTCTTACTCCTAAAAGCATGTCACAAGCCTCAATAAGAACTTATGCAGTCCAAATTGAACTTAGGCCTTTCATTTTACTAGATATTAAACATCCTTTTATTTTGTCACTTTATTAAGTGCATGTTTGGAAACTAATCAGAAATCAAAGAATCTCGTCAATTTAGCCCAAAAAACGTGAAAGTTACAACTATTAGCTTCCGGTTAAAGATAGAAAATCACATCGACAACACGGAACCAAACACGCTATAATTTCTTATGTCCAAAAATGATAGAAAGTTATATTTGATGAAGCTAACTAATTATTGCCTGTTTAATAGGTCACCTTACAACCAAGAGTGATGTGTATAGCTATGGGGTGGTGCTGTTGGAATTGCTGACAGGAAGACGAGTAGTGGATAAATCTCGGTCGAATGAAGGCAAGAGCTTGGTGGAATGGGCAAGGCCTTTGT
Organism: Glycine soja; assembly: GCF_004193775.1. Classification (NCBI taxonomy): domain Eukaryota; kingdom Viridiplantae; phylum Streptophyta; class Magnoliopsida; order Fabales; family Fabaceae; genus Glycine; species Glycine soja. Next base: position 37,292,651 of record NC_041018.1, read on the forward strand.
TGAGAGATCAGAAAAAGGTGTACAATATCATAGATCGTAGACTAGAGGGGCAATTTCCCATGAAAGGAGCCATGAAAGTTGCTATGTTGGCTTTTAAATGCTTGAGTCATCACCCAAATGCAAGGCCAACTATGAGTGATGTGATTAAGGTATTGGAGCCACTTCAGGACTATGATGATGTTTTCATTGGACCATTTGTGTATGTTGCCGTAAGTGAAACTGGTGACAAACATAAAATATAGCAGCAGCAAGGTAGATAAAATATATATATATATCAGATAGCAAAAGGTAAAAACAGAAAAGAAAAAAAAAGTGGTGTGTTATTTTATTTTATAAGGGACGGCATGGCTTGGTCTTCACTCTTCACAATCATCAAAAGGGGATGCAAGTAGTTCTATCATATTTGAACTGTGGCCAGAAATAGAGAGCTGCAGCAAAATGATGTTTAGGGTGGAATGAGAGGACCATTACATTGGAACACAAGGTGTTAGAAATGGTAGAGTTTTTCTATGGTTTGATGATATACACAGCAAATCAACAATGTACAAGCACTAGAGACTCTAGTTCAGAATACAGAAACTAAAATTTATTCACATGTAATGTATTTGACAAAATTATAGTTGGATTGAGTTTGGACATGATTTTGGATATCAAGTTATAGTTTTAGAGAAAGTGGCAAAAAGTATCCATTGAATCAGGAAACTGTAATCTGCACATATTAATATATTATTATTAGTATGATTCATGAAGCTATAATATCGTCATTGCTATGAAAGGGTATGGTCCATTAATTTTAGTGCCTTCATTGTTACGTGTGTTTTGGAATGAACTAGGTATAATCCAGAGGACATGACTCCCTGAGTCCTTGAGACCGTGAGGCTACTGTTCTAATTATAACTTGCACTGAATTGGCATTGAAGTAACTACTTTAAGCCTCTCGAACGAAAAATAATTAGGTGGTCTGTAATAATTTTTTTTTTCATAAATAGAAAAATTTTCTTTTGCCAAGTTTTTAGGATAGGTTAGAGAAACTGTTAACCTTTCCTCAATATGATTTTCCCCTCTCTCTCATTTAGGATGGTGACACTCCCTCTCCAGGTTAAATAATTCTTCTCATTTTAAGAATCTTTATGCATAGACTTAGATCTTAAAAAAGGAAAAAATCTTTAATTTACAAAATATATCTTTAATTTTAAACAACATCTTACAAATAAGATAATATTAATATTCTAGAGATTTCAAATTAATAATTTGAATTGCTTACTAACCATTAATTTTGACAAATACACCCTATAAACATAGTTTAATCCTATATAAGAGATAATTTTTCTCAAAAGTGTCTAAGTATCTTATTTTTCGCATCATTATGTGTCTATCACACCATGTAAAAGTGAAAATTAAGATCAACATTAGCTATTAATCTTAGGTGAGGATGTAAGAATTAAGGGTTCTTTGCATATGATGAGAAGAGTAAATCTCAACTATAAATTTAAATGAATGATTTAAAATTAAATTAAGTAAAAATAATAATTTTTTGTTGTGACTATACATAAAGAAAAGGGTTTGCTTAGCTAGTAGTTTATCGATAAAAATAAAGAAATTAATAAATAATTTATTATTAAATTTTTTGCTGAAATGCATTAAAAATGACACTAGAGTATTGATGTTTTTTTATATGTATATTTAAAAAAAAACTCCTTAATCAATAAATTAAGAGCAATTATTAGTATTCTCTCAAAGAAAGTAATATATATATATATATATATATATTCTTTATATATACAAAATATTTTTGTTAATTTTTGTGTTCATCAATTTTGAAAAAGGTCTTTATCACCGCTTAATAAAAATATGACATGATATACATCTAGAATTATATCACATGTCAGATAAGAGTTGTCGACGCGACGTTTTTAAATGCATAACACGTTGTTATAAAAAAAATAAAAAATACTGTTATTAAAAATTAAAAATAATAGGAATCACTGTAAAATTTAAGAAGATCAAGACTAATAAAACAAATTTAAAGGATTAGAATTCAGATATATTTTTAAAAAAAAAAAAAAAACAGATCTGAGTTACTGAATTGGTTTGAAACAGAAAGTATGTGGTGCAGGCCGGGACCGATCCATTAGTGCATGGAATCAAAGAATATCTCACAAGGTTCTGACGAGAAACGAAGTTGGAAGACGATTCTCGTTCGTTACTTGTGTCTTTTATGTATGATCACTTGTACCTTAACTGGGATGCAATCCTTCACAAAACAACTGCAACGGACAAACCACTATCATATTATATAAGTGATATTAATTAATGCCAACCTCCAACTTAAAAAATATGCTTAAATACATTTTTATCATATAATTAATATTTATTTTATTTTCGTTCTTACAAATATATTTTTTTTCATTTTAATCTTTATAAAATATATTTATTTTATTTTTCGTTCTTAAAATGATTTAAATAATACTTTAAACAGTAAAAAAAACTATTTTAAACATTGAAAAAATATTATCTATAACACTCTAAGGATGATGGAAAACAAAATAATCACATTTTATAAGAATTAAACACATTTTTTTATGCAAAAACAAAAATAAAAAAAGCTAAATTTCATAAATAAAACTATTTAAATCTAAATTTTTTTTATGACAACATGTTTTATTATTTCTAAAGTATTTCAACACTTGAATACTAGAGGAGTAAGAGACTAAATTCACATGTTTATCAAAATGTTAGAACCAAAATGATTGATATGAAAGTATAAGAAACATATCATAAGAGTAAATTATATTATCCTCTTTTGAGATTACAAGAATTAAGTGTCCTTTTCCTTTTATATTAAAATATATTATTTTGTACATTTAAATTAAAATCATTAAAAAATATTCTTGTGTAAAATTACACTTATTTTTCTTAAGAAATACGAATATTACATTATCATCTTTTGTTTTAAAATATGCAGTTTTTTTTGTTACAATAATATACATACAAAGTATTTATTTATTGATTTTGTTAACAATTAATCTTCTTTATTAAAGAATATAAATAATTGTCTTTATTGAAGTTTTCTCATCACCTTTCTTTACATCCTTAAGACTTGAATTAGTTGAATATAATTTCTTACTCCAAACACCCCAATCAAGTTGATTTATAGAAATTTTTCAATAATTTTTATGAAAAAATATTAGATGAGTTAAGTTAACATATTTTATATTATCATTTAATTATAAATTAATATATATATATATATATATATATATATATATATATAATTTATTAAATTTTAGACTTAATAGTATTTTTTTATCTCTAATATTTTTTAGTAAATTTTATTTTTCAATAAATTAATTTGACATATTTTTTTGAAAAATTACAAATTTATTGTTTCATAGTTAAGTTGATGTGACAACATAAAAATTGGACATAAAATTCACCAAATAAAAAATTTCAAATATAAATAAAGTGTTATTATTTTAATATGTCAATTTAACTCAGCTAAAAAGGTAGAATTTATAAGTTTTTTTAAAAGGTAAATGTAAAATCACTATAATACATCAAATTAATTGGTTGGATGTAAAATTAACTAAAAAATAAAAAATTAGAAGTTACAGGTGCAATTAACCTTAATTTTTATCTGTAAAAAAGTTGATTAATTATTTTTTTACTGCAGTTTATTAATTATTATAATAACTACCTTCAAAGTATTTATCATAATTTTTAATTAATTAACATTATAATTTTTTTTACATTAACGTGCAATAGAATTAAGCTCAATAATTAATCATAAAAAATTCATAATCGTATTAATTTAATTTCTTTTTTCACAAAAATAAAATTTCAAAACCGTTTCACTACCACCTCTGTATTTCTTCATTTCGCGGTGAGTTAGAACTGATAATCAAGAGAGTGACTACTGGTCGGCGACAGCGAACTACTTCCGTGTAATGGCGACCTCCGTCGCAGTCGCCGGCGCTTTGACGGCGCATGATCGCCGGATTCTGACAGCGGTGAACGTCGGAGCGTCGAGCCTGTCGTTGGCCGGTTCCAGCTTCATTGTAGTGTGCTACCTCCTCTTCAAGGAGCTCCGCAAGTTCTCCTTCAAGCTCGTCTTCTACCTCGCTCTCTCTGTACGCTTCCTTTCTCTCTCTCTCTCTCTTTCCGTGTTCCTCTTCGTCAGATCTAAAACCCTGCGTTTTCATTTTTACTTTTTAACGTTCCTTCGAATTCACTCATTCGTTAGTTTAGTAACACTTATCAGTTATCACGATTTGCCAAAACGACACGGTTAGACGCGCTTAGGCCTTTTCAATTGAATTTACCGATGGTTGATTTCACACTTTGGTATGTATGTGAGTGAGTGTGTGCTTTTTTTGAACCTAATTGCTTATTTTTGTACTCGGTTTCTAGTTGCTTCTTTTCATTAGCGTAATCAATCGTTTTGGTTATGGAACGCATAGCGATGAATTAACTATTTCCGAAGATAGTTTTAAACAAATTTACTGAACTTGCAACTCTATGTTGGTCTAGAATTAGGTGCTTAATGACCGAGAACCTTAGGTTAAGTTAAACCTACTTTGTAAAAAAAATAAAAATTAGGAGTCTAAATGTCCTTTTAGTATTTTTAAGAATCTTATTTATGCCTAGAGAGCTAGTAATTATATTTGGATTAACTTCTTAATAAGCTCTTATAGCCTTATAGAAGAAGAAAATAAGAAGATAAAAGGAATTAAGCTTCTTCCATAAGTTGAAATTAGCTTAGGCATAATCTAATTTTTAACTTATGGGAGAAGCTTAATTAAATTTACCTTCTTGTTTTCTTCTCCTATATGTGTTTGTTGTTAAGTTTATCCAAACAAGGCCATAATAGTAAGCTTCTCCATGCATTATATTGGTTGTAAAAGTTATTAGATATTGCCAGCTTGTTCTTGACTTCAATTGTGATTGTAAAAGCTACTTTATGAGTTTATGTTGATGAAAACTGTTAGATTGCTAGACAACATTTTATGTTAAGCAACTAACTTTTGCAATCCTTTTTCTTTTGTTTGTTTATGCCCTTAGCAACTTTAATTTGTGTTTGTAATGCTGTTTTACAACTGAGAAAGAAGTAGGTCCTTTGCCATTTCACGAACCATATTTGTCTGTTTCTTTCGTTGGTTATTTGGTTATGTATGCCTTATTTTCTTCTTCTGAGCCATAATGCTATTTTTATTACGTTTTTGCTGATTGCAGGATATGCTTTGCAGTTTCTTCGGCATAATAGGGTATACATGCTAGATCAAGCAAGATTTTCTTCAATGTATGTATCAAGTATCAACTGAAGTTGTTTATCATGTGATTGATAGGAGTTTCATTTTGATACAGGGACCCGTCCAAAGGTTTCTTTTGTTATGCTCAGGGCTATAGCACACATTTCTTTTGTGTGGCATCTTTTCTATGGACTACAACAATTGCTTTTACCCTTCACCGCACTGTTGTAAAACATAAAACAGATGTTGAAGATTTGGAGGCCATGTTTCACTTGTATGTCTGGGGTATGCAGCTATGTATAAATCAACTTTTAATATTCTAGTTTTGAGAAATGGCCTATTTTGCAATAATCTTCACATTCTCTAACTTCCCAATTCCATGATTTTTAATCTGAATATGATTTTTTAGAGCATATTAATGTGGATGGCATAGCTTCAGATGCTGGTTATGTACCAATAGTAGTAGGACTTCCTACTTTGGTCTAAGCTCAACCATTCCATTAGCAACTTGCTATGCAGAGAGCTCATTTGATATTTTTTTTATACTTTTGATAGGTACTTCCCTGGTTATGACAGTTATGCGCTCCTTTGGTAATGACCATAAACATTTTGGTGCATGGTGTTGGACACAAACAGGTCGCACAGGGAAGGCAAGTAGTGGTAGTACATGTCACACATTGTTTTTATATATTTTCTGAAAATTTCTCTTTTCCCTCTTGCTGTTTTTGTTTTACAATTTAAAATACATGGCCAAATGGGTTTTCAATTCACTTAAGGGGAACCTGCAATGCAAAGCAGTTTTTCCCCTTTTAAATTAAAAAAATTAAATGTAAGTTGTCTTCAAATGTGATTTTGATTGGCACTTAAGTTATGGAAGGGGTAAATTGTGGCGTGGGCTTTCGCAATCAATTTGGAATGACAATTTGTCATCCCTTTTAACTTATAATAAAAAAATATAACATTAGGTGTTTCAGAAAAGTAAAAAGATACTGAGTGGGGTATCCCCTTTCAATAATGGTGTAGATACCTCAATTACCTGGTTTAGTGTCAACTTTTTTTTTCCCATTCTGTAATTTGACATCCTATAAATACAAATGGACTGGAAATGAAAGTAAGGACTTGGTTTCCTGTGAGAAGAATAATTTCCTTGCTGTGATTCATTATTATTCAAAACCAAATATATAGTTATTAGCATGAAAGCAGGTAAAATTAACAGCTAAAAAAAATCCATGCGAGAAATGTTTACTAGCAGATGAATATTCTTTACAGCGTTCTATCCGCCTTTTTGTTTGGGGTCTAGGATGCTTGTGAGTAAAAAGTATTTTGTGATGGTAATGAATATTAGAAAGAGAGCAGAATAACAGAAGTCATCTTCCATATTTATGCAACTTTGCACTGTTAATCTACTGTGTATATGTACCATGTTTAGCAGATTAGTCTACTAATTTTTCTTTTTCCTCTAAAAGAAATTCCCTTTTCTATGCAGGCAGTTCATTTTGTAACATTTTACATGCCACTCTGGGGTGCAATTCTGTATAATGGATTTACATACTTACAAGTAATACGCATGCTGAATAATGCAACCCGTGTATGTATCTAATTTTACTGAATCTTTCTCAAACAAAAAATAAATTGCTTGTTTAGGCAACTTTTTAGACCTAATTTTTCTAGTTTCTTGGTAAATTTCAGATGGCGGTTGGTATGTCAGGCCAAACTTTTGTGTCAGATACAAGAGATAACATGAGGGTATTTTATTCTATTGTCTTCAGATTCCAAGATTTGAAATATAAAGATCCATATACTTGAATTAGGAAACAACCCCTCTCCCGCTTCTCTCCCCCCAAAAAATAATAAAAAAGAAAACACAAGATATGCATTTATTTGTTTCTAGCAACTTTTATTATTGTCATCCTTAGTGCCTTTATTATTTTATAACTTATGTTCTGTCATGTGGCTTATTCGTTGTAATCTATTCTCTTTGTGCAAATGCCTTATTTAGGCGAGGTTTGTTTTGGAATTAAAGGAATTTTTTAGACAAGATATGTACATTATAATGTATTTCACACAAGGGAAATTTTCATGGATAAAAAATAAAATTAATACTCTGTTTTTTTATTTCTCATGTGGTATAGAGATGCTCACCCCTTTGTTTTTTGTTGGATTTTTCATAGTAAATTTATATTCATGCTTAAACCAATTGCTTAAGAGGAAACTGTTAAAACCTGTTGCATCTACATTCCCACTGAACTTATAGTATTTTCTGTTTTACACTGCAGGCTTTGAATCGCTGGGGATACTATCCACTAATTCTGATAGGATCATGGACTTTTGGCACCATTAACCGTATTCATGATTTTTTTGAACCCAACCATAAGATCTTTTGGCTCACATTTCTTGATGTTGGAACGGCTGCTCTTATGGTATCAACAAGTAACCATATTATTTTTAGCTTTATTTTTTTCCCCCTGAATGTTCTAAAACTTATCTGGAATTCTGGATACTCATTATGGTTGTCATTAGTTATAAATCTTCTCTTATAAACTTTTGGCATCTCCACCGATATCCTAGCACCCACTTGTGAGCCTTTTACACTTTTCCCTAATCCCTATTAATATGTTAATAACAGATTAAAGTGCATTATCTAACTGGTATCTCAGATACATCTAAAATAATTGATATTTGATATATTGATGCATTTTACTTGATTGGTGCAAAAATGTGGATACAAGTTCAAAATTGTTATTTCAACATCTTTAAACAAAAAATGCAAATATTCATTTAGAGATCATGTGCTTAACGCTGCCTTGTATAATTCTGATTTTACTGGCTTACAAAAGGTTAATTGTGGTGTTTGGTTGCTGAACCACTATCAGTGCAATAAGTTAATTGTGCTTGTCAAGGTTTTATAGTGGTTTGATATAATTCCAATTTAAGCAGCATGTCGTATTTGCTCAATGATTATTCTCTGGGTAAAATGGAAAACTAGAGGTTAATTCTTACAATTTAGACACTAGTTGATGATATGATGCCAAGGCCACCATTGTTTTAGAGGAGGATATGGCAATTTAAGAACATTTTTATATCATCAGCCTATCCTCAACTGTAGCATAAATAATTGTAAGTTCATCAATGCTATGGAAAGTTCCCCGTTGTACTGACACACAAACATATTTAACTTATACACGAGGTCATTGCATTGTTTCCTGCAGTTAATCACTTTCCATTTTGCTGGAATGTTTTGTGTGCTTTTCCAATAAATATAATTGACTTCCCTTGGTACAGATTTGATGAGTGAATCAAGTGTAACATTGTGAAACTGAAAGGTACTATTATCAGTATTATGGTGTCTTGCTAACCTATGCCACTTTGTCTACTTATTGCAGGGCCTCTTTAACTCAATTGCTTATGGTCTCAATTCTTCTGTTCGTAGAGCAATTTGTGAAAGACTGGACAAGTAAGTATTGATTCTATTCATCTTTAAGAGATTCCAATTGAATGTTTTTTATTTCTACTTTGGTCCCTTAAGTTTCAAGCAAGGTCTAATTGTAATATCTTCGTCACCTATTCTGAATTTAACTTGTGTACTTTTATTAATATTGCCAATCTAACGGTTTCAGCTTTACCACCTAGCTTTTTTGTGTGTACATGTCTTTCTTGCCATTATCCTGCATGATTTGTGTTGTAGCTTAATGATTACTCAGCCACTCTTGTTTTCTCCCTCCTGCCACAACCTCCTCATCTTCTCTAGGCTACTCAGCTAAACTGGTGGATGTTAATACTACACAGAAAAATTATAATTAGGTTACTTGTCATCTTATTGTTTGAAAAACTACAGGCAAGTCTATGGTGCACCTGTTTGACACATAACGCAGACCATTGGGTAGCTATTGTCTAAATAGATGGCTGCAAATTATGAGGAGGTCTGTAACTTCCGGTGGCTATGTTCACAATTTGGTGCTACCATCACGACTTTATCGATTTATTAGTATTTTTTAATTAATTTCTTGGACCAAATCTTGTTATATTCATCATTCTTGCTTTGGAATCAATCAGCCTCAGTCTTTTCAAAATTGATTTAATTTTCTTTAATAGATTATTTCTTTAAATATATGCTTTAGTTAATGCTGGTTGAATTGTGAAACAATCTTACAGTAATATTTAAACCCCATTTTGGGAGGTCCATTTTGGGAGAGCTAGCCCTGGCTTCTTGAACATTAATTTAGGTCCTTGTCATAATGCATAGCCATCAATTTACTCAATTCTTGTCCAACGGGCCATTTCATGTGTTGAATAAGTTCTCACTGAATTTGTGTGCCCCAGACTTTGTGGCACCAACTTGGTGAATTAACAATTATTAGTCTATTCTTGAGCACTTAATTTGGGGGTAGTTGGTGCAGAAGGTCCAAAATTTATGAGGTTCTTGTTTCCTTTCTCAATCTCATACAAAGTGACATTTATCATTTATTGAATTTTACCACCTTCTAGTTATATAGATGCTTCGTGCTTTATTAACATATTTAGTTTAAAACATGTAGCAAAATTTGCTTCTCTCTTTTCTTTTGCCAGGTTCTGGCCTGAGAGATTAAACAGATGGCTCCCTAACAGTTTAAAGTACAAGAACCTACAGCAAGAAAGTGAACTAGTTTTGTTCAAAACTGAAGATCAATAACAGTGAATGGACAAATTGTGATCCTCCATGCCAAGTGACATTTCTTATTCTAGTTTACTAAGATGCTGTTTTCATAGCAACTGAGGATCTGTAGACAGCAAACATTCCAGGCTATTTATTGCTCCGCTGTTTCAATTACGTGAATCGTGTTATTCACTTGCTGTATTTTATACTGCTGATGATCCTTCTCAAGCAGATAAGAGGATGGACCATTTCATGTGGAATCTGCTTCAGCTAATTGAAGACTACTTGTGACTGCAAAGAAGAGTGCTTTTATCTTTTTTCGCAAAAGGCTCTACATCTCTCCCTGTGATTCATCTTTTTAATAAGTCTTGACTTAGAGCATCACTGTATGCCCCCCTTGTATCCAGTCCTAATTTCTGCAATTCAATGTTTTATTAAATTTTATTAGTTGTATAGTTTAGATGCATTTCCAGATTGTTACACATTGCTAAACAACTTTTCTCCCAAATTTGCTGTGTGTATGTGGTTTTTGAGCTATAAAAGTACTTCTTCAGTTTGAAGCACACATGCCCATATCACTATAAAATGGATACCTGTATAGCTTTATAACAAGCGAGCGAACCCAAAACCATTTAGATTTGTATCCTGAGAACAGAAGGGATAAGTTCTCCTGAAGTGGAAGCAGGGGAAATAATGATTTAGATAACTTGTGCGTTAATGTTGGAGATAATTCTTGGGCAGCATGCATTTTGTGAGTCCTCTGATCTCCCAAGGAACGACCATAATATAATTTGAAGTTTATATACAGGGATCCATTTTCCTGATGCATCTTATGTCCTAACACCTTTCCATTTTCAAACACCTCACTATTACTTGTCATTTTTCTCTATATCGTCTATCATATGATTCATATATACACTTTTCTCATTTCTCTCTCTCATTTACAGTGAAGGTGTCTAATAATCATGTTTGTATGACCTAACAAGAAAACAAGCTCGAGGCACACGTTAGGGTTTATCTTCCCTTAACTGTTTCTGGTAGTGGCTGGTGATTATGTCCTACTCGAAAATAAAGTTATTGTGGCCATCAATTTGGATGTTGTTTCATTACAAAGCCATTACTATTTTATATTTGTCTTGTTCAAAACATTTGAGAATTTAAATGATCTTCTTCCTAATTGGGACAAGTGGACAACAGAACAAGATTTTCCTGCACCACATGATTGTCACTATTCACATGCCCAGTTTCCACCAACAGCTCTCTCTTTCCTATCCATCTCTCATTGCAAGGAAAACAGATCCCTATTTTTTGGAGTAAAAATTTAGGGGGAGGGAATGATGCCCCAGTCCAAGACAGAAAAAGCCTTCAAACTCAAAAAACATTTACTTATATTTATCTCATCCCAAGAAGACAATCGGGAGTTCAAGCTTTGTCTTGTTCCACTCAAACGACTACTTGGAGTTAAAACAGATCCCTTTTTTCATACATTTCTAAATTCTAACATTCATTTCCGCGAGATAAAACGCACTTCTTCTTTTTTTCCCTCTAATTTCCACCACATTTCCAAATAAATAAATAAAAATTATCAAGAACAGCACACACCACCAGATTAAAACTCCCCATTCATAATAGTATTCCGTGATCATACATAACTCAAACTTACACGTGCATCAACACAGAAAATTACACAACACAACAGATCTTAGAGAATTAGAGACCAATCCAAATTCACAAATAGACAATTACATGAAACACATTACAATACACTAAGCACACGGAAGGGAGTCATAAGTTGTTTTGGTGGTTGGAGCTATAAGAAGGCCAAGGTTAGAATCTCCCAGTAACAAAACATATTAATTATTAAATCTGTCAATATAAAAATAAAACTAAGCACATGCGCAAGAATTATTATCAACAACAAGCGCATCATCCTCCCCCTCATTCCTGAAGAAAAAATAACCAATGGTGAGACCCACCACAATTGCTAAAAACACCCCTCCATTGAAGGACATGATCGCCAACATCAACAAGTACCCGATCGCAGAGTTCACCCCGAACAGAACCGCTTCCGCGAACTTGACGCCCAACCTGGCATTGTCGCCGCCGGCGACGCCCCACCGGAGAAGAGGGGTGCGGATCTCCGGCGCCGGCAAGGGCCTCCGGTCGCCGGCGAGGAGCTTCAGGCGAATCCGGCGATTCTCGAGGTACTGATAGAACGCGGCAACGACGAGGCAGGCGAGTAGACTCAGGACGTAACTCGTCCAGGAATCGGTCTTCCATGAATCGATCAAGATCGTCACCTTCTTGCCCCAGTAAAGGGTCATGTGCATCATTTTCGCTCTTGAAAAATTATCAGAGAGACACACAACAACGTGAAGAAAAAAACGCTGTGTTGAAATTTTCCTTGAAATTTTCGAGGGTGTTGTTCACAGAGTACAAGGAATAAGAAAATTAACTGAGCTATTTAATACTATTTATCGAGAGAGAAATTAGTAAAAATAATATATTACGTTAAAGGGCCGTTTGGTGGTTATAATTGGAAGAGATAAGATAAGATCGAAAGAAATTTAGAATTATTCTTCATCTTTTGTATTTTAATTTTTTTTACAGAATCTTTTGTATTGTAATAATGATAATGATATTTATTTTCAACACTATTAAGGTTTGGATATAACATTTCATGTTAATACTTATATAAAAAAAATTCCATTTTAATTATCCAAAACTTAATTTAAACATATGGATAAGTTAATTTTAATACATATATAAAAGATCAGTTTAGTTTTGTATTTATTTTTTATTTTATTTTATTCATAAATATTTATTGATATATTTATCTAAACTAAACACATCATTTTATATTTTTTATATAAAAAAATTAAATCATCCTCTATAAAAGTTTTTTTTTATCATGATATTAATACGAAATATCTATCCTATGAAATCATGTATCAAATTTTGATTAATTTTCCTTAGAATCTATAAGTGTAAATAAGAAAAGTATAATTCTCTTATAAGATCTATTGTATTTCATACTTATAATCAAGATTCCAAATCTTAAACAATTTAGTTGATGGACAAAAGTTTTATCACTTATATTGACCGTTATTAAATAATAGAAAAATATTAAATCATGTTTTTTCTAGAAAACATTAAATGAAAATAGATGTATTTAATATCTATAATTATAAAACACATTAAAAAGAGTTTAGGATAAGAGTTTAGTATTATTCTTTATATGTAGTCGTGTCCTTAGTAATTTTGTTTCGTTAAGTTAGTACTTTAGTATGATAGTATGATTGATTAACGAATTTCATCAAATATCCTCAAAGTTTCATTTATTTACTGTTTTGCTAGCTGCACCTTCCAGTCTTCAGGTTCGGTTATTTACTTATTTCACAGCTTCGAAGGTTATTCAGGGATTTCACAACTGTGTCTCGGATATCGTCTTCTTTACATGGTAAGTCATAGGATTTTGGTTAATTATATTTTTAAAAAAAGAGAATTTTGGTTAAATGATCAATTAAGTCAAAAAGAACAAAAAATCATTTATTAAGAAATTAACTAATAATTAAATTTGTGATAAGATATATTATAAATTAAAAAAAATCATTGTGTTTTTTTTAAATTTTGTATTGAAATGCTTACTTCTTTATGCTCCCTTCTAATATAAAATTATTCAAAAATAATATAAATCATTGTGAATTTCGTGAAGTACAATATTGAAACAATAAATTAAATATTATAAATAATGCAAAAATCTAAGTTTTTTTTTCCTTGTATCTCTATGCTCATCCTCGACAAATTAAGGAACAGTGAACGACGTTTATATTATGAGTGTTGCTTTCTTGGATTCATCGTTGGTCGAAACCAAAGTAGACAGCGCAACCTCAACCTTTCTGCATATATATGTCTCTTATTGAAACTACTTTAAATTATAGTAATGCCAAGGAGAGAGTGAAGTTAACGATGAGATCCACGACGGACGCACTGAACCTATGCTATCCTGTGGCGACGCTCCTCTCCCCTGTCAGTGTTGAGGTTCCCCGACGGCTAGCTCCTACAGAGGCACAGGAAAGCGAAAAGAATGAAGCTGCATTCACCCACAGACACAGAGTGGTTCATAGTTCATACTTCATAGCTCCCCTTCCCATCGAGGTTCATCTTCTGAAAACTATTCTGGTTACTCTAATTAATTACTTTCATTTTTAGCCATATATATATATACACATGATCAAATTACACTGTCTAATTTTTAATCATTATTATACTATTTTATAACTTTTAATTTAATTATATTTTTACCGTTGGATTAAGTTCATTTTATATATATCAAATATACAAAAATTTAATATTAGTTTAAAATCATTTGATATTTTGTTCACATAAATTAAAATCTACCTAATATAAATATTTTAAAATATATTAATAAATTATTTGATTACCTACTAGTTGTTCTATAATTTTAATAAAATTTGACATAAATGATCTTGATAATATATAAATATAATTCAACAATTGGATCAATAAAAATAACATTTTATATCTAGTTATAAAAGTAATATAATAGTTGTTAAAATTATACCAATATAATTTGATTTATCCTCTCTCTATATATATATATATTGAATTATTTAAATTATGATATAAGATATTTAACTATATATTGCTAATTTTTTTTTTAAAAAAAATTAAAATGCAATTTAGAAAGAGCTAAAAGATGGTAGGTTTAAAGAGATAGACCTTTAAAGTCCAAGCATACAAATAAAAAGAACGATGGTTTGAAATGATTGAGAAAGATTTTCTTTTTTTTACTAGTTGTGAAGATAGTGCGTGAAATGCATATATAGCTAGAGGAAAAAAGAACAAAATATTGAGGATGATGTTAAGAATTTTAACAATTTACTTTTTATTTTAAAAAATGTTAAGAATTTTTTAAGTATAATAATAGATTAACATTAATTGATATATATATATATATATATATATATATATATATGTTATAGTATATCATAAGATAAGTTTTTGTATTAAGAGTGATTTTGTGATAGGTTGTGTCAATATTCGAAGTGAGTAATCTGTTGATAGTTTCTATATTGTTTAACTTTAAACTTGAAGACATGAACAATAAGTGAAAATATTAATTTAATATCTTTGATAAAAGTAATCATCTTTGTAATTTTAAAAAATAATTATTAGTAAAATTAAGAAATTTATCATATATTTTTTTAATATAAAAAATGCTTATTATATATAGACTAAAATATAGAAATAGTCCTTTAACTTAATTTTTGGTTTTAAATTAATTGTCTCTAACTTTTAAAAGTTCTAAATGATCATTTACTTATTTAATTAATGACAAGTTAATCATTTTGAAAAATTGATCATTTTTTTAATTTTGAACACAATTTTAAATATTTTTTATTCATTCAAAATGTAAAATTTATCTCATTAGATTCATCTACATAAAAATTATAAAAATCAATTAATGTTCGATCCAAAAACACACATAAGCAAGCTGAAAATATAATAAAAAATAAATCATAATCAATAAAAACTTAAAAATTTAATATCACATTGTCTTTTTATTATTTATGAGACTCATTTTTCACATGATTTTTATTATATTTATAATCTTTTTTATTTTGAACATTAATTTATTCTTATAATTTTCTTGTAAATAATCTAATGAAATAAGTGCTCATAAGAAAAAAGATTTAAAGTCAGTGTTCAACAATCAAAAGTAATCAATATTTCAAAAGCACATATAGATAGCTTCCCTACTGTCTGAAACAGTGTCGCGTGTATTACCGAGTAAGCATGATCAACAGAAAAGTTCATCTTCATATAACCAACAGCCGTGTGGCCAGAAGAAGGAATCTGATATATTATGAGTTAGCATATGAAACTTTCATAATCAGATTTAGTAACATAGACCATTCATTAAAGGAATAATATGACAATTTCATTCTTGCGCTACAACACTGCGTGCCAGGACCTTATCTTAATTGAATGTTTGGTGGATTTCTAATATGTTATTCAATACTTAGAGAGAGTAAAATAAGAGGAAAAAAAATATAAATATAATATGATTTATGGTGTAATAAAAAATGAGAGATGCAGACAAATGTAATGATTGGAAGTTTAAAATTAATTATGAGTGGCTCATTTATTAATACTCATCTTAATTAGATCCATTTTTCCTAGGAAAAATATTTGATAAATATTCAATGTGTTATTAAATATCTAGACAAAGAGTAAAAAGAGAGAAAATGATATATTCAATACGGTTTATGATTTGATGAAAAAAAGATTAAAAAAAATAGAGGTGTTGATGAAGTGTTTAAAATAAATTAAGGTTTGTGTATCATTATTATTTTTAAGTCCATCTATGCATTAGTCATTAAATATATTTTTAGTTCCTATAATTTATTTATTTTTTTCATTTTTGTCCATGCAAATTTTATTTTCTTTGTTTTAATACTTATAAAATTTGATTGTTTTTATTTTTTATCCTTAAAGTATTTTAGATAATAATTTTTTTCATTTGACGAAAAACAAAACAAACTAAAAACTAAAATGAAAAAAAATTAGAAGGATAAAAATGAAGAAAAAGAAGGTATATTACTCGGGGTTTAAACCTGTGCATTATTAAACAGGATATGATTACAGTGAGCCCAAATAGGCCATAGAACCACAAATCAAACACCCCACCATATCCTTTTTGCTCCCTCCCACGAACAAGACCTCCATATGGTGCCAAAAGTGCTCCACAATTTTGAATTGACATAGCTGCATGCACCTCTAACCATGCATAGCAGCAAGAGCAAATCCTAGAAGCAAAAGCACAACTAAAGGACAAGTGAAACGTGGTTTCTTCAGCCTGCATGCAGGTTGCAAAAGGTGCAATTGCTATCGTTATTTGTTAGCTGAATTGTCCTTCGTTGGAGACTTGTTCAGCGATATTCTCCAAGCTAGAGCTGCTAACTTTGATGGTACCAAAATGAACCAAAAAAGTTTTAAAGAAATCTGCATTGTCCACATCCTCAGGGCATAACAGCAACCTGTAAGCAGTTTTAACAGTAAAACAACTGCCCATCCACCTCCAAGAGTCTTCTTAATTGTACCCTTTTTGGTTTTACAGAATTTATAACACTCAAATAGCAGTAGGCAACCGCAACATCAAGATACTTTAACAATCCATGATCTATCATAACCCTAATGGTAACCGCATTTCTCGTAATTATCCACAATATAAAGGTTTTCTAGGTTATCACACCCACAATTTAAAACCATGCATGCAATAAATCATCGAGTGAGGAAATTAATTTCTTTGTTGTCCTTTTTCCAATTATCTCTGTACCATTCCCATGTAGTTGTGTTAATATTTAATTTTGTGATTCAATTTTAAAATTATGTGATTTTGAAGAGATAGCTTAGGAACAATTAAAAAAAAAACAACAAAGAAGACATGTCTGTAAAGACCTCTTCCAATAAAAATAAAAAAACTCCCTACTCCGTTAATAATCTTCACCCACAAAGATTCCTTCGTTAATAGTCCAAGCTAAGTCTCCCTTCCTCCTTAATATCCAAGTCTTCAAGTCTTCCTTAATAGTCCAAGGCTTCCTTCCTCCTTCAGCTTGCACACTCTCTTCCAGCTCATCCAATATATCATAAATAAATAAATAAAACTATATACGGAGTTTCCTCTTAAAATCAAGGAAATTTTTACCGAACTTCCCCTTAAATATAATTTAATTAAACCTAAAATCAAGGAAGTTTCCTCTTGGCTCGTGAATAAATGTTTGTCGAGGGGAATATATAAGAATTTAATTTGCAAGCTTCGTCAATTTATCCGATAGAACTCCTCTTAATTCCTCCAAACTATGTCTCCAAAGAAGAGAAATATTGATGCAGTGAATGATCTTGATCATGAACACCTAACAAATTCGAAAAAGAAAAGTGATGAGAACCTATGGAATCTGATCAAGGGCTCCACCACGAGCTGGATCTATGCTTTCTTTTGGCGATGCTCCTCTTACAAGTCTTGTGTTCTCAGAAAATTCCGGTAATTAGCATGATTATTATATACTTTCATTTTGGTGAGAATTAGAAACAAGTTAATTAAAATTATTCTCAGTATAAAAGTTACATCATCATCCAATCGAATATTAAAATTAATGATAAGTTTCTTAATATTTATAATAACTGACTTAAATGTTTGATTTTTTTTTCATGAATATGGGATGATGCATGTGTTTGATTGATTGACTTAATAAAGATGCTTAAATTTAATTAGGACAGTATAGATGTCTTTTTAGACTGCCATTATATATTGAGAGAGAGGAGACGTATGATATATTATATGAGAATGAGAATGATTATTAATTTGATTCATTAGATTAAAATGAAAAGTTAAAATTAAAATATTTTAAATTTAAATTAAAGTCTCATTTAATCATAAATTTTTTTATAAGATTTCTCAAAAGAAAATCAAATATTTTAAAGAGTTAATTTACGTCAAGATCATCACTACAACTACCATCATTGTCGCAATCATCACACTCATGATCGTCATCATGATTACCGTTGCCGGCGACAGTGACAGTCATGTTGGTGGCAACCACAGTGGTCATGACGACGATCACGACGGTGGTGGCAACGGCAATCACAACGGTGGCAGCAATAGTGGTCATGTTGATAGCGTCAATGGTGGCAGCAATCGTCATGTTAGTGGTGATGATGGTGGTCATGGCGATGATCACGACAGTAATGACAACAATGATAATCATGTTGGTGGCGACAACGATGGTCATAACAGTGATCATGGTGGTGGTGGTTGCGGCAATAGCGGTAAAGTTGTGGTGACGATCTTGACGTAAATTTAAAATATCTGATTTTTTGTTTGATAAATCTTATATATAATTTATACTTAAATGATTTTAATTTGTGTGTGTGTGTGTCTCTGATCCTAGTATAAATATACTATTGATATTAATCACAGTATAAGATTATTATTCGAAATCTTTGTCTATAGCATGCAAATTAAATTTAATTAGAAACACCTCAAAATTGCAAAAATGCTAAAAATATCCTACACCCCAAAATTATTAAATGAAAATTGTTCATCTCAAACACACAATACCATTACTTCTTCGGTACGTACACCCACACCAGCAAGTAAGATTCTCTAAAAACATTACTAGAAGAAGAAAATAAGAAAAAAAATGAAATGAGCTTTTCCATTAATTAAAATGAGTTTTTCATTAACTAATTTGTAGATGTCATCTGATCTTTTAGAGAAGTTATATTGGTGAGCTTCTAAAAATTAACTCATGGAGAATTTATTTTTACTTATGAAAAAGTCCATCTCCTCTTTTTTCTTCTTATTTTCTTCTTTTAGAAGTGATTCTAAAAAAGCTTATCCAAACATACTTATTCCGTAGTGAATCAGAGAGTGTAAAAGCAATCTTAATTCATGGGACAGAAATCCTTTTATAGTTTCCCATTCTTGGATTAGGCCTCTTGGGTCTTGTATTGTGTTTTGTTTTTTCAGGTGTCCTTTAGGTCTTCCTTTGTTGTGGGCCAGCCCACAACCTAGACATATATCATAACAATTTTTTCCAAGTCAAGGGGATAAAGTTATTTCGATAATACTTCTTCACTTTCTTTTCACCTAAATAATTTGTTAAGTATCTTGATATTGAATTAACAAATAAAAATTTTTTAATTATTTTTTACATTAAATTAATAATTCTCTTAAATAGCTTGCATGTAGGCTTTAGAGACTTTTGTTTTCCTTTCGTATTTAATCTATAATACATTTTCACAGGAATGATAAAAGGTGGCATGGAAGAGCAGATAATGAGATACATAATCATGAAAACGATGACTTATCTAAGAAATCCCGTGGCAAAGAAAAGATGAGTGATTCAAAATCTTCATGGTCCTTGTTAACAGAAAGTTCTGAAGGAGGCATTAGTATCGATACTACACATGAGTTTTCTGGACCCTCATCATGTATAGTTTCCATTAATAACTATAATGTAAGTGTTCATTTTAAAATTATTTCTAGCTAAGAGTTAAAAGATTTCATTTTGATATAGGACTGTGATCGAAAGGGATTTGAGTATAAGAAGAATCAAGACCAAGTTATCAACAATGGAGAATCAAGATCATAAAGCAATCAAGTGAATCAACAACGGTGATGCTTGAAGTTTTATTATTATTATTATGAGCAAAAAATATTTCATTGTAAGTAAAATAGAACATTAACACAAGAGATGCTAAATCCATCAAGAAACGTTAGGCACATTATGCTCACCAAATTAAAAGTAACCAACACGGCAACACGTGAAAATGCGAAGCATGGATGTACACACAAGTAAATGCAATGCATGTGATACTAGAAATTTTTACACACACATTAAAACAAAAAAATAATATATACACAAACATACATATCCTTCTATTATTTACACAAACATACACTTTTACTATTTACTGTGTAAATTTGAGTTAGAAAAACTTAATTTATATTGTGATTTTTTTAAAATTTTATAAAACCAAGTTGAGAATTCAAGTTTTCTCAACCCAAGTTCTCAACTTTGTTTTTTTTTTTAAAAAAAAACATAATTTTTTTAAAAGATAATAAAATAATATAAATAAAGGAAATTAATTTAAAATAATAAAATTAGAGAATATAAATAAGAATAAATTAATTCTTAGTATTTACAAGATGTTTAAGTGTTTTAAGTTTATAATTTATTTAAGTATCTACATGATAATTAAAAAATTATATATTAGTTTTTTGTTATATGTTTGTGTAAAAAATTCTGTGATACTAAATTGCACTAAAGGGATGTTGTGTATTTAATTCCATGCATCTCATACACAGTAGTACAAGCCATTATCCTACATAAAAACCTTCGCTGTATTTCGACCATGCAGCCAAAATCGTGGCTTTAATCAATTCATATAGTAGATATTCTTCCCCCAAAAAGACTCAATCACTGTTAATTAGAGATATGGATGTCTTAGTTGCTATTGGCTGAATGTTAGAAGTTATTACGAGTAATTATTAAAAATTACTTTAAGTTATGAACCTTTATTGATAAATATGTAGACGTATGTACCCATCTTATAATGTAACAAGTTTGGAACTTTGTCATTAAAATTCATGTATTTTGGTCATTCGTTATCTGCTATGTATGTATATAGTCCTATATTTTCATTAAAAACAAATTATTATATTTATATAATCCTATATATTCATCACTCGTCAAAAGATTAGTTGGGTTTCAAGCAAGTTTTCAGTCACTTTCTTTCCATTTACCATTTCAATTTCATTTTCTTGTTTTCTTTTCCTATCTTTCAATTCATATTTTTTTCCCAATGAAAATGTAATTAAGATTGATTTCTGAGTTTGAAGATAGTGACGGTTAAAATTATTATTTTATTAAATTAGCTATTTTAAAATATAAAATATTAATGATTTTAGTTTTAAACCGACAAAAGGAGGGAATTGTCTTTTTCTTAAAGAAAGCTTAGTAAAGGTCTAAAACAAAAACCAAAGTAGGAACAACTAAAAGCAATAAAGGACTAAGAACATATTTTAGAAGAAAAAAAAAAAATATGTGTGACTATTATGCATATCTTTACACCTATCATAGCCACGTATCAAACAATTCTATATACTTTCAACTAATTTCTTAAAACTGATCAATTTGAAATTGATAGTATTTTGGAGGTATTAAAATTATAGCGTATTTGCTTTGTCATTTCAAATGTTGTGGCACACTTTCATGGCATAAGTGCATATTTAGATTTTTGTTTAATTTGTGATAACACGTGCTTCGAGACGCATCTAACTAATGAACACAAAAGACACTTCTTTGATCCTTCGTGAAACATAGTTTGGAGGTCATTCATTTGATACTCAAACATATCCTAAGCAAGGAAGAGGATGCTTTTGAAAACAAACGTTGGGTGTAATCGACAGTCCAAGCATGCATTTGAAATTCGTCGTCATAAAATGAACAAATTTTTTAAAACAAGATTAAAAAAAATTAAAATAATTCAAGAAATAAAATTTATGCTTAAATTTATATTTAAATATTTTGTTTTTGGTCTTCTAAATTTAAAGTTGCTTTTTTATTTCCTAGAACATTCATAATGTTCTTTGTAATCCCTCTACACATTGTGAACCAAATAAGAAATAAAATATTCACAACTTTTGTGATAATTTTTTGCCTTTAGAAATTTATTTTCTATTTTCTATTTTAAAATATATTTTTTTGGCAATTAAATATTACCATATAATTACAAAAATTAAAAACTTATTAACTACTTTAAAAACTATTTTAATTTTTTTATCAACTTGCATGATTCTAACAGTTTTAAATGTTCGGAAATCATATTTTAAAACTTAAAATATAAAATCAAATTCAAATGGTTAAAATCATCACAAATTATAAATATCTTACTTTTTGTTTAACTCACATTATGGAAAAGGATTGAAAAGTATTATGTAAATTTTAGGAACTAAAATACAACTTTAAATTATAAAGATAAAAAAAATAACACGGATAAAAAATATATTTAAATTCAAAATTTATTTAAGCCCAAGAATTTAATATAATCCAACCTCAAGGGACCGTTGTTCACCTCTGTGTATAAGCACCATTTTCCCCAAATTAAACAATTGAACGTTGTTAGAGTTCAGACTTTTGTTGCCCAACTTTAGTGAGCCAATCTTTTAGGTCATCCCATCATTTACTTTTGGTCTCTTTTTCTTGGGCTTTGTCTTCAACCATTATCATTGAGTATGAAAATTAAAATTTTCGCACCCTCTTTTTGCTTGTTTGGATAACGAAAGCTTGAAAAGCATGTTAGAGAGCATGAGTTTTGTTTATTTTATTATTTTTAAAAATGTGACATCCGAGTTTTTGTGCGTAGGAAAAAAATTTATTGAACATATATAAAGATTTCTCATCATTTTTTCTTTTTGAGGGGATAAAGATTTCTCATCATTATTACACTAGTTAATGATATTTCAATTAGTGGTTGACGTCATGTATCCACCGTTAATGGATTAATAATTTGTTTAAAATTTATAAAAAAAAATAATTTGTTTAAAAAACTATTTAGTTATTTACATACATTTTCATACGTGCTTTTATATATATATATATATATATATATATATATATATATATATATATATATATAGAAAAAGTTACAAAATTTTCATGTGTCTATTTAGAAAATGTTAAGGGGCGCTAATTAAAAAGATGAAAATAGTTTATTGGGATAGTGGCTCGATCCAAAATAATAGTTGTTATAGGTTGGCTTAAACGAAAAAAATAATAAATACATGAAAAAGAGTAATAATTTTATAAAATCTTATATTATCATTAATTTATTTATCATTTTTTTTGTCTATCATTAATATTATAAGAGATATAAGGGAGAAAAATAATTAATATTATATTAAAAAGTTAAAATAACATTGAGAAAATTATTTTCTCCTACACAACAAGTATTGATTTGAAGTTATTCCTGAAAAAATAATGACAAATCTTCGTCCAACCAAAAATAAATAAAGAGTTGAAACATGAATCATTTGATTAAAAGATATAAGCATTATAACATTGTGTTAATCATTCTTGATATCTTTGGTACCAAAACTTATAACACAAATTACAGGAGCACAAATCTTCAATTTCACTTTTGAAGTGTTATTCTTTCTCTTAAATGATTACTAGAGTATAAAATTATATAGCTAATTTTGCAAATATTAAAAATTTAAAATCATGTTAAATAGACTCTTAAATATTTAAAAAATAATTAATTATTGTATTTTAATAAAATATATTAATTTGAATAATGTTTGATAATTAAAAATTGCTTATATAATTCTATTGCTTTAATACCTAATTAAGAAAAAAATAATATTATAAATATCGAATTAGTGGTTTATTATAACAGAATATGCAATACAAAATTATAGTTAGATTGATCAAGCAGTGTACGTAAATGGAGATGCAAGGTGTGTTAAACAGTAATGGGAAAAAGAAAGAGGAAAAAAATTAATTGTTTAATTTTTTCTGCTAACAAAATTAATATTCTAACATATTAATATTTATCAATAATTTTTTTATTACAATTTTTTTTGTCATGTATCATGATCCGATAGACTAATTTCACTCGTAATACATGATTGTTATTGGCTTAAAATTTTTTTACACACGATAAAAATCAAACACTAATTATTTCAATAAATAGATATTTTATACTACTGTGTCAAATCATTAGATTAATTTTTTTTTGTTTTAATTGAGTTCGATTTTTACATGAAAAACATATAAAGAGCATGTAATATTTGGGATCAGCCTATTAAACTTGAGTTGGATGGCAAGCAGAGGGCAAAGCAAGAAAAAGAGTCATGCGTCAGAGAGTGGGGATAAGAATAAAATTTCGTTTAGAAATCCTTATCATGAGGGGTCTAGCATTTTCAACTTTTAGCTGTAGTGGGACCATAAACTATGGATTCTTTCTGATTCTCATTGTACATAGTGCCCCCATCATTTCATCCTCCATCTCCATCTTGCCATCCCCCATCCCATAATAATATACCACAAATTTTTTCATGGGATCAAAAACCATCACCAACAAGCCATTGGATTAGACCCTCTTGCCACTAGATATTTTGTTTTCCCAACACATATATCTTTGTCATGTGCATCTTCAAATATGGTAATTTAGTGGCTTGAGAGTTAAAAAGCTTTCACTTTAGATGTCACACTTCTATCCTACAAAAGATTTGCTTAGTATTTTAACAACTATGAATGGAGCATGTGAATTGAAATTAATTAGAGAAGATGGATCATGAAGGACAATGTGGCTCTTTCTGTTCATTTGGCCCGAGAGTCCTTTTTAATGTCTTTCAAATCAACCTCTTGTTTACTGATAACATATTAGCTTAAGACTATCATGGCATTATGAATTAAAACAATTGTTCTTGGTTCTTCTCCCATAGACAACCTCAGCATACCATGCTACTGCATTTTATTTAGATGATCACCCAGCATTGAAAAATTAATTAGGATGCAAGTAGTTACATGGAAGTAATTAGAAGCATTGATATCCCACTGGGAGTAGCACAATCATTTCAATAATGAATGGTAAGATGGAATGATTTCAACATGATTTCAGGTACTAAACAAAACATTTTGTACAAAAAAGAAAGAAACAAGAAAATTAACTTGGAAGAATATATAAAAAGCTAAATTTGGGCCAACCATAGAAAAACTGAAATTCCATTACTAGTAACCAAAAGTGACATTTAGATTGAAGTCAAGGAAGGAAGACTCCTCTCAACAATCATCCACTCAATCCCAAATGTCAAACAAAAACAACCAACAACTCAACACCTTAACCTAAACCATAACCCAACGATTCCTACCTGACTAACCACAACACAGTAAAACAAGACACACAACTGAGCTTAGTAACTCAACCTTGACTCACACACACAATGCTTGTGGATCATGAACTACATTGTTTATTCTTAACATTATCTTCAATTATTCAATAAGTCTCCATTTTATTTGCACTCGAATATTTATCTATACAAAACTTAGATAGAGTACCTCAAGGGTTACCACTATTACTCTCTGATCAGAACAAAAATTTCACCTTGATAATTAGTAAAACTCCAATTGTCGAGGTGAAACTTCAATTATAACAAAGAATAATACTATAACCACTAAAAGAACTGTATCTAAGATTTGTACTAATGAATATGTGATGGGTCACTCTTTCTTCTTTTAGATATCACAAATATTTTCTAAAAGAGACAATCATGTTCAAAACAGATCAGTCTGTCTCCCCCTGTGTTGGAGTTCCTTGCATGGTTGAGAAACAGCTGTGAGATCTCCCAAGTGGTCGACAAATGAAACGGTCTTTCCTGGGAGAATCCAAAGTGCGAAAGAGGATCTGTTTCACTGCCAGAATGAAATCCTCATTGGTGTTATCTGGAGGACCAGAAGACTTGAACTGTTGGCAGAACCTCATGTGTCGCTTCAGAGCCTCATCCATTGTTATCACAATCTTCTCTCTCTCCCTCTCTTCCTTCACAGCCTCCGAACACAGTCCACATATCCATCGACCCCCGTAGCGCTCCCTCACGCGCCCAATGTACGCGTGCGTGCACTCCTCCATCAGCCCGCAGCAGCAGCACTTCACCGACGACACCGCCGTCTCCGCCTCCGCCACCGCCACCTCCGCCGCCGACAGCGACTTTGTTTCTTTCAAAACCTTACCAGCCATGCTCTCTCCTGTAATACACACAACAACATCAACAATCACAAAATTTGTATAACAAAAATCCTTATATTAATTAGGTACAAGGAATTTTCATGTTATTTGTTTAATTTAGGAATTTAATGACAAAAAACGATGATAATAAACATACTTCACAAGCCAGAGTCAAAGATTATTTCTCTTTTATTAGAAGAAATCAAACTTGAGTATTTTACTCAATTAATTAATTGAATTAGACATCCTTAATACTGAGAAATCTATCTATTTAGCATTTCTTACAAGATCTTCTTTCATATACACGAGTCAAATAATATGAAAATTTATTTAAGATTTCTCATCAGATAGATATTGTTTCATATGCACGTACCGAAATATCGGAAGGGATTGAATTGAAATTGGAGGATCCTATGAGAGTTAATGGAAGGATCTAGAAATGGAGATAATGGAATATGAATTACTTATCGCTCCTTCTCCCACTGGGTCTCTTGAACCTTCTCTCCGCCGAAAATCAGAACCCCGAATGGCGTATAGTACATCCCAGAGCCTTGAGTGGCTCTCTTAGTGCCAAAAATTAGAATCAAATTATATACAAAGGACAAAGATCAATTGTTCATGTGTGTGATGGATCTGTGTTTTTTGTTGCCTCCACTCATCAACAACATGTGTATGTGTATGTGTTGTGTTCTGTTTTGTGTGTGTGTGTGAGGAGTTATGCGGAGCAGAGGCAAAGGTGTGTGTTGTGTGTTGTGTGTGGATAAATATAGATGCGGATCTGTGTGTTGTGATTTTTATTCTGAAAAAGGTTAATAGAAAGGAAAAAAAACTCCCAATCATTGGAGTGGTTCGGTGGGGGATTGGTAATTTAATTACTACTATTTACTAGTTACGTAAGCTGAGTGACAACACTTTTATGTTTTCATGTTGTTGTTTTACTTGGGAGACTGTGCTATAAGTATTAGTTTTGATTTATCAATAGGTCTCTAGAAACGACAATATTCCTTCATTTTTTTCTAGTAAAACAATACTCCTTCCTTTCATTTCTTATTATTTTTTAAATTTTTAGATATATTAATTATTCTTTTTCTATATATTCTTATAATTATTTTCTCTTCAAACATCAATAAAAACAATTAAGTGAATAGAGAGAAAAAATTAAAATAATAATATAAATAATTGACGTGATTAATTAAACTAAACTATCTTTCTTAAAAAATATGAATTGATAAAAAAATCTTATTATTAGGAAAACTTTGAAATATTCCTTAACTTTTAGATTGTAATAATGCAGAAAATATATTATACCCACAATTCATGCAAATAATAGGAATAAAAAGACAAAAAAAGATAAATCATAGTAACATTTTTTTCATGGAGATTAGTTATTAATAACGTTGTTGGATTTTTGGTCCTAATAATATTATTACTAAAAAGTAGATAATAATAATAATATTAAAATATATTAAGGTTACTAATACAGTGTAATATGATTCATATATAACTTTTTTTTCAAGCATAAGGTTAAGGATTCAATCTTTTGTCCACGTGGAGGAAAACATATGTTAGTAGAGGTTATTCCCCTACATAGATTCTCAATACTTCAAGGGTAATGGTTGGATCTAGAAAAAAATTTAGTAGGAGTAAGGAAATTTTTATGATAATTTTGTAAGAGGGTTTATCGTTTGTAAAAAGAGGGAGGGAAATTATTAGAAAGGGGATTTACGCATCTTCAGATGCATATAATTAAATGCACATGTGGTTAGGTTCTTTTTTTAACTTTAAGAAATTTTTAAAGTTGTTAAGCTGTTTGACATATATATGAAACATGTTTCATTATCATTCATTTATACATATTTAGAGTTGAGTATACAAGTTAATTTTAATCATCTCGATTTGGGGCTGTCATGGGCCAGCTAAGACTTAATTAGGGATGACAATAATGTAACGATGGAATGAATTTTGGATTAGATTAGGAATTAATGCACTCAAATCATGTTAATTTATCACCCTTAAAAAAAAAGAAAAAGGTCTAAATCAGTTACTCTAGAAAAAAAATTCTAAGTCAAATAATTTAGGACGAAATGTGCCAAAAAATTAAGCATTTCAAATTAGAAATGAAAACAAAACTTATACTTATACATCCACACATAAGATTAATAGTAGAATATATAATATTAGAAAGCTTAATAATTAAAACTAAAAATGTAATAAAAATAATTTACCGATAAAAAAATTACAAGAGTTCAAAATTAATTAAAAAAAATAAAATTAGAATACCTCAAAATATTTTTTTATCCATAAAATAAAATTGAAATTTATATAAATTATCATATAAATATGTTTATTTTATTGTCTTACATTTTCTAATTACTTTAATGATAATTTTATCAAACACTTCTGATTTAATAATTTAAATTTTTTAAATTTCAAATTATTAACTTTCAGTTCTAACTAATTTTTTAACTTCTAACTAATTTCTCAACTCATTTTGTTGAACATAGAGCCAAGAAATAAAAACCTAATGTGTGTTCAGTCTAAAATCTCATGTGCATGTAGGTAATTTTGTTGTGCAGAGAGGAATTATTTTTTTTCAATAAAAAATTGAATAATGAAAAGATGAATCTCTAATCTAATTTTTGAGGTATATTTTTAACACATGTGAATATATAAAAAAATATGAAAAAAATAATAAAATTGAATATAATAAACTATACTTATGGTCCTATAGACTATGATAAAACTCACCAATATTATATATTGATCACTCATGATGATTTTTTCCAAAGATTCTGTTGTTACTCGAAAGTAGTTTGTTGTACTCTTTAACCGAATAAAATCACATCGTGTAATTTATGTAGTTAATTTCAATTGGTGGAATAAGGTGATTTATTTTGTTGTTGTAATATATAGAAATTCAAGTATTAACTATAATCCTTGTGTAGTAGGGATGAGCCTTTGGTGATGACAATCGACAAGAACCTCTTGGTTTGGTGATTGTCCAAGCCAAACGTGCAACCAAGGGGTGTGTGTTTGTACTAAACTCGCAAAACCATGCGCGCGTGACCACATGGAGCAAAGTACCATGAACATTGTACAATAAAGGATATGAAAAGTTTGTAAGGACATGAAAAAATTAGTTTGATATGAAAATCGAAATTAAATTAATTTTGAATTGTTTTAATTAGTTCAATTTTATATTTAAATAATTAAAATTGATTTAAAAACTAATTTAAAATTAAATTAATTTTAAAAAATTAATTGTTAATTGAATTAATTTTTAATCAATTTTAAACTAATTTTGACTAGTTCTAAGAGTAGAATTAATTTCAAACTATTTTTCGAACTAATTTTTTCAAATAAAAAAATATTTAAATAAAAATGAGTTGGATTAATCAAATTGGTTTTGTCAAAATAATTTAGTTAACCAAATTAGTTTTATAAAATAATATACTTATTTTTTTTCTTGAGCTAATTAGAAAAAAAAAACCAATTCAATTTTGATTTGATTATAATTTGATTCAATTCAAATCAATTTTTTTTTTAACACCCCTGCCCCTAGTTTTCACTCATGTTTCCGTCAATCTCTTCTAAGCTTGGCCATGCCATGGGCCTCTCAATTGTGAAGGACATCACATACTTCTTTGTCCTCATTCAATCACATGAATCTTAATCATCATCACTTTTATACTTTTTCCTTTTAACTTAATTTCTTTCTTCCTTCTTTTTAACCCTTTCTTAATTTTTATCTCATCTGCTTGCTCAGTGAGTAGGGACTGTAGTTATAACGGGGAGCTAGAGCACCAAAACTTGGGCTATTAATTGAATTAAATTAGTTTTTAACATAAGATCCAATGTTCGATTTGGATTCATTTTTAATATAGAATTTGATTCAACTTTGATCATGGGTGGACAAAAAGGTCTAGATTGACCGAACCAAACGGAAGAGAAAAACTCAAGTTAGTATGAATTAACGTTTCGGTTTAAATTTTAAAATTATGAATCTCATAACATCGATTCAAGTTAGTTCGATTTAGGTTGCTAAAAGAAATTTGAAAAATCCGATAAACCCGAATCAGCTAACATTAATTCAAACCAATTCAATCCATGGTCACTCCTAGTTTAGATTGGTTTTCAAGACAGAATCCCCAATTCAATATAATCCAATTAAAAAATTAGTTTTTTTTAGTTTGTTCAATTATCATATTTTTAGTATTGTTTTGAATCGGTTAACACCTCTAATTAAAAGCACCATCTCACAGCATGGATTATTTTAATTATAAGTTTAATTTATATAAAATTTTATATATAATTTACGTATGAAATAGAATGATGAGATAAATATCAATCTCATTAGAAGTGTATATAATTAAAGATGTTATATTCTGATATTATACTTTAACTAAAGTCTTTGATTATTTATTAGAGTATGTTTGGTTTTCTGTTATTTTGTTATGACACGTGTTTTGAGTTAAATTGAATTTTTTAACGTAAAATAAAATATAAAAATAAAAATTTTAATCCATCGACAAAATTACTTTTGATCTCACCAACACTTTTTTAAACATGCAAATTCTCGAAAAGAATTACCAGTAAAATGTTTCAATTAGCCTTTCTTAAAAAAAATCAGTTATAAGTTTTTGAAACATAGATAAATTCTTGAACATGCACCTCGAAATACAAATTCTCCAGTTTTCACTGATTTTGTAACCATGTGGAAGATAATATTATTATGTTAGCTTCGCCCAATGCCGTGTAAGAGGTTCCCACTATTTTAAGTGTTTGGACAAGTGGACAAACACTATCAGGTATAAATACAAATCTAATGGGACCCTCCCTAAAGACAAAACAACACAAAGGGGACCGTTTAATAGTATGTTAATATTGTTGGAACTATATTTTTTAATGTAAAATAAGTGCGTCCTTAATTTTTTTTTAAAATATTCTCTGTTTTTGTATGTTAATATTTTTGGAACTAGATTTAAAGAAATCAGGTAAAATAAAACGTTAATCATTGATAAAGCTAGAATATCCACATATTTAAAGATAAAAAAACTCAACACTATTTTTCTTTTATAAATAACATGTATCTTACACATATAATTACATTCAAATTAGATAAAATTATTATGAATGATAAAATTATTTTTTTTTACCAACAACAATTAACGAGTGGTAATAATTTGTGTCTTTTATTCAAGAGTTTGTGTCCACAGTCTCTAATAAATATTTTTCATTACTTTCAGCGAGACAACTCCATACCATAAATAATAATTTTTTTTATCATTTCTAATATTTAATGTAACTGCATATCCAAGATTTAAATTTAAGATCACTAATTAAGTTGGAATAATCATGCGTTCAATTGCTTTCAAGATCGTTGACTGTTGTTTCCACAAACTGACATGAGACTTTTCAACGTGTTTTGACCTCACTCACATGCTTTCAGGAAAATTTCTCAGAAGGTCATTAATAAATCATATTTTAAATGATATTTTGTGAGTTTTGTGTCATTTTCATGCATTTTCTTGTCAAAACTCATGTTCAAACACTAATTTTACCTTGTAGAAGTATATTCGCTCAATTTAGCAAAAAAGTTGAAAAGTACAAAATTTCATAAAGATTTGATGTTATTCTCACTTGATAACGATCGATATCAGCTTCAAGATCAGCTTCAGTAGGGCCATGGTCAATTTCATAAGGAGGGTCATGACCATTTGACAACATCCCAAGCCTTCAGCGCCTTCAACTTCCAACAACAATTGTGGTAAAATTTACCATAATCGTGGTCAACTCATATGGATCCTAACAAAGTCAGGACGTCTCAAGCTTCAACTTCAAAGTGAGTACTTCCAACAAAATGCCTACCTAGATAGAGCTTCCAACCACTTGGAATCAATGATAGTCAAGGAAAGCTAGTGCGTTATTTGTGTTAAGTTGTTGGGTTAAGTAGACTTGAGGAACTAATCTTTAGGTTTAGGCAACTCCTCATCTTTGAGAAGAGAAAACTTAGTTAAGTGCAACAACAAAATAAAAGACCCTTACCCCTTTATATCCCTTTTGAGGGAGAAGTTCAAACTCTTTAACTCAATCCACTACTAATGTTTTTACTCATTGACATAAATAAAAGCTAAAACTTCTTTACTCAAAGAACTCATAGTGACACTCTTGAGTTAACTACCCTAAAAATCTTAGATTGGAATATAAACTCAATTCTACGAATTACGTAGAATCATGAGTCATCGATCGAGTGAGTTCGAGATGATTCGTGCTTTCTA
Source organism: Glycine soja (assembly GCF_004193775.1). Taxonomy (NCBI): domain Eukaryota; kingdom Viridiplantae; phylum Streptophyta; class Magnoliopsida; order Fabales; family Fabaceae; genus Glycine; species Glycine soja. Next base: position 37,325,131 of record NC_041018.1, read on the forward strand.
TATAACTCATTGTATGCAAAGGAAAAGGTTGTAACCATGTGTCATGTGTGCAGTAAGCGGGCTTTGGAAGGGGAACCCGTAGGAAGGGGGAACGACCAACTAAATTCACATAAAAAATCGGCTGAACATAAATAAAATCTTGAATTGCAGATAGAAACAAAATGAACCACTCATCATGTTCAACTAAAAGGCTTAAATATAACTTTGGTTTCCTATTTTGTCACATCTACAATATAGATAGTTGATCCTCCTATTTTAAAAAATCCACAATTATAGTTCAATCCTCAAGTTTATCTACATTTATTTCTTCATTTTAATTAATTAAACATTTTCTTGATGTCACTATTTTAAAATGAAATAATCAAAATTATGGATTGAGCAAAATAGAAGGATCAAAATTATATTTAAATCTTTTAAAAATTGGGGACTAAAATTGTAGATTTCAAAGTAGGGAGACCAAAATTATGAACTAGGAATTACAAAGATACTAAATGAACCACTACTTGTCGATGTCTCTTCTCTTTTACACCAATGATCATTCTTCGTCCTCGTTAGCATTTGGGATGTTATACATAGGATTTAAGTGAGCCAAACTATTAGTGAATTATTGAGTTTGGCTCATTAATCATTTGTTCAAGTTTGTTTGTTTAATTAAACAAACAAAATCAAGCTTAAGATTAAGCTTGATTATTTAAATGAGATGGATCCAAGCTTGTTTTAATTTTCAAAAAAATGATCAATGTTGCATTTTGTTCGATTTCATTAACGTCATTTGTGTCAATTCGGACAGAAAGATAATGTTGAATGTTTTTAAAAAATTAAAAGACTAAATTAAATATTTAAAAAACAAAAGATTAAATTGAATAATGCACATAAAAAAAGTAATTTAACCTATTTGTATTTGTCCCATTGAGGCACTGTCCTATAAATTAGGTTGAATTCTGTTGTCGACCTTCAATTTTAGGCCCATGCGCTGGAAATGCTAGTGTTTGTGGTTTTGAATTTTTGGGGCTACCACTATTACACATTCTAAATCGAAGGAGCTGATATTCTCACCACAAGAATTGCTATTCTCACCCAAGCATTTGTAAAATTACTTGCTTGCCCGTCCTCCCTTTCCTAGACCCCCAAACAATGTAAAGATAAGTTAGTCCGAAAATGCAGGTGTTTGTGAAACAAATCAACAAAAACATGATTATGTTGTATTGTGTACAACGAAATTATATTTTCATCAGATTCAAAGGGCGAGGCACAAACATATACAATGGAAGTATGTTTATGTTATATATTGTGCAAGGAAATTATACTTCAATTGCAACTTATGAAATAAAAAAATATATGTAACGAAATTATGTTTCTGTTATGCAGTGCACAACATAGTTACATTTTCACTGTATATATTTGTTTTTCATCCCATATATTGCAACTTAAGTGTAATTCTATTGTACACTTAAGCAACTGCAATATACTTTACTGTAAAAGATATTTTTGGAAATTATTAAAAAAACCACTCACATGAGTAGTGAAAATAGTAATTCTCTAAAATGATTACGTTAATTATGAAGTATTTTTTTTTTTCTTGTTAAGGGTACCTAATGAGTAGTGACAAAAGAAATATTTAAAATGATATAATTGACCTAAAAATTGTGGGAATCTTTTTCTATATATATATATATCAAATTGGGGGAACCTTGTAGGTTTATTATTATATTTAATAAAATTAGCTGAAAAGTTAATGATAGTTAAAAATACTGAAAAATTAATTTATTAAATTATTAGTCGTGTTTTAAAAAATATTAAAAAATTACTAATTTATTAAATTATTAGTTTGACAAACTTTTCAGCTAGTAATTTTTTTTGTCGAGTCTAGTAAAAAAATTAAAAATTAAAATTTCTTACTAAACATAACCTAAATATCAATATTATTTTAATTAATTATTTTCTATATCATTTCTCAAATAATTACTTATACTTGATTCTATTTGCTACCGAAAACTTCGTGATTAATCATAGATAAATCATTAGTTCAATATATTGGATATGTCTTAATAAGTACCCCTTAATAAGAAATAATATAATGACCAACGAGTATACGGGAAAAATGTAAGTACCTACCATTGCTCCAATCTAGTCTTAGAGTCTAGCTTGCATAACTATATCATGGATTGAAATTACGAGGTACGGATTATTATTTTGTTTTTTCTATTCTTTCATATGATCTTGTTCTTTTGTTTCCTTTAAAATAAGAAATCAAATGAAAAATAAAAAACATTTAAAGAAATGAAATAAATAATGCATAAAATATTAATAGAATGAAAAATTACTAAGATAAAAAAATCGTTCCAAATAAAAGCCTCATATGAAATAAATTTAAAGTGAGAAACGAAAACAAAAACATACGTATTTAAAGAATAAAAACTTATATATATTAAATGTAAAAAAAAAAATCTTATTTTTATAATTAAAGTCAATTTTAAATTAAACAATTTTAATAATATTATTGTATATAACTAAAATCATCTTCTTACGCACGTAATTTTCATTATATGTAAGGAGCAGTTGGACTGACAAACTAGTCAACTTCTTGTGAGTTGTGATACAGAATATGTTCGTGTTTTACAATTCAACTGTATACGGTTGCTTTAGACTTTAGCATTTAACAGTTTGAATTAAATTTCAAAAAACTTGAGAAAAATTATATTAAAATCTTCATTTTCACTTTTTGTTAAAAGTATAACAAAGATTTTTTTAACAATAAAATAAATAAACCTGAAACTGTGATGCTTTCTATTCAGTCTCAACCAAAGTTTAATTACTAATTACGGTATCTTAAAATTGGACAAAATTATATTATTTTTTTATATTTTTATAACTAAATAAATTTAACAATAAAATAAATAAACCTGAAATTGTGATTCAGTCTCAACCAAAGCTTAATTACTAATTACGGTATCTTAAAATTTGACAAAATTATAGTAGTATTATTTTTTATATTTTTATCACTAAATAAATATCTATCATTAAAATAAGTTACAATTTTTAAAAAATATTTATATATATCATAATTTAATTTAAAATCTCGATAAATGAGACGAGAAAAATTTCATATAAGCTAGCCTTTTCCATATTCAAGTTTAGTGTATAATAATTGAATGCGGATACAATTAGGATGTCTCAGAAACTTTCAGGTTTCAATAATGAAGGCCACATTCAGTGTTTTAGTGTATGTTTGGATTGGCGAAAATTAATTTTTAAATGAAATTAATTTTCAATGAGATTAATTTTACAGAATTGATTATTATAAAATTGATTTTGGTAAAAGTAAAAATTATTTCTCCTTAGTTAAACTCTACCATAATGTTTTTGTATCATAATTTTAAAAATAATCTAAACATCCACAAATTAATTAAAATTAAGATTGATCCACCTCATTAGATTTATCATAATTTTAAAAGTTATCCAAACATATATCATTGTAAGAGCACAGCAAACACAGTGGAATGCAATATTCATAGTGATTTAATGTATATATTGATGAATGTAACGTAATGGTTATGCGTTATGACCCATGTTTGTGTCTATGATCTATTACTAATAGCTGGAAAGTAAAGGTCATTTTAGATTCGATTCTTTTACTAAAACAGTGATGGATAAACAATCTGCATGGTTTATTTGTCACAATATATATATATATATATATATATATCAAAGATTCGTGAATTAATATGATTTCCCCCACTTAATAAGCACAAACCCTTTAATTATTTAGCATGTAAATTAAAGTGTACAGTCAGCTTGAGTTTTGAAGTGTGTTAGTAGAATAATTACAACAATTACATACAGTCAATAAATTTTAAAAATATTATGCAGTTCAACTCTTTAATATACACCATTGTAAGAACATTACTACTTACTAGGGACAAGAAAAAATTCCATACCTGCAATAGCTGCGGATAAAATCTGAATTACACCTGCGAATAACAGATACAATTATTTTTGCGATATCTACGGATAAAATCTGAATTATAACTGCAAATAAAATATGCAACTATTTTTACTACCAAATTGTTAATGAGACGATGACGAATATCATGATACATTTATCCATAGGTACTAGTTAATGTTAAAATACTTAAATAATATAATTTTATTTGACCTTATTTTAGTGTAGTTTTATTTAAGTTTATATTTTAGTGAGGAATACTTTTAGATAATTCTATTTGAAATCACAAAATAAACTTGTTATTTATTCATTTTTTTATTTTTTTTAGAACTATCCACAGATATTTTTCATTGTGTAAAATATTTGAATAATTTTTGTTAAAAATATTAAAAATATTTTTTAAAGAAAATATTAGAATAAAAAAATTATAATAAAGTGTTTTTTTTATTTTTTTATTCACATATATTTGTGGATATCTATGAATATTTAAAAAATTCATGAATATCTACTTAATGGGCACCCGCACAAGCAACTAGGAAGGTATTTATCTTGTTTGGTTTGAAAATTTATTTTCTGTTTTCATTTTCAGATTTAGAAAAACATATAAAGAGAAGAAAGTAATTTAAAGTGTCACTGCTTTTTCACTTTTGCAAAAAAAGATAAAAAAACGTTGATTTGTTGTTTTTAGTTTTGGGCATATTTTTTGAAATATTTATAGAGAAAATGTTTTCTAAAATTTAAGAAAACATATTTTCACAAAAGACATTCAAACCAAGTGTCAACTTAAGGGAGTGAGAGAAAATAAGAGTCTGACCAATGACCACCAAGTGTGGGGAAGAAAAGGAAAAGAAATGAGCTTTTCTTATTATAAAAGTGTTTTAATGTAATGTCGTGAGTTGTGTATGATTACACAACCTTTATTTATAATGAGTAAATATGATCAATATTGATTACATAGGATCAATTTAATAATGAATAAATCACTAATTACTATCTAATCATAATACTTGAATGTGTAATCTTAATACTTTCCCTCAAGCTTGAGCATATTTGTCATATGAATCAAGCTTGTTACAAATGTGGTCAATACGATAGAAACTAAAGTCGATTTGAGTCGTGTGGTTGAGCTGGATAAACATGGCTCAACAACGACCAACGAAGGCACACAGTGGCGATAGAGACCAGTGTGACGCTCGTTGGAGATGTGTTTGCGTCATATGCATGAACTTCATGTGTATGGTGTTGCGTGTAGTGATATTTTGAGTTGGTTGCACACATGGATAATGTGGCAATATTCGACGATGACAATGGGTACTATTGACCCGTGAAAAAAGCAAAAAGATCCAACAAGGATGCCTTGAGGTAGAGGTAGCGAAGATCAGTGTGACACTGGACGGAGATGCATTACAGGTTGTGTGCGCAAAGTTCACATGCCAGGACCCTACATGGGGTCCCATGCGATGGTGTTTCGAGTTGATTGCGCACGTGAAGGACATGGAGGTCTTCGAAAAGGTCGTTGGTGCAGAATGACAAGAGGGCAACGCAGTGGCTGTTGAACAAGCCCAATCATGGGTGCAAGTACTATTCACCCATAACGAAAGTTGCACACAAATGTATTTGTGCAAGGGACGTTGGTGAACGTCGTTGTGGAAGTGGAGTAGTTCGAAGGAATCTCAACAACCATGAAAAAAGAGCCAACCAGGGGACTAATCAGGGTCACTAGAGGAAGAGAAGCATGATGTTGCAATTGTTGGACTGTGGGCCAGGTGGCGTTTTGGTCGTTAGAAGTCGGGGTGATTTTGAGGGTGTGGTCATGTTGAAGAAAGGAAGACTCAACGATGGTGAACAGAAGCTCACAACGCTTCGTATTACTGTTCATGCAAATAGAAAAATACACACTTAAAGAAAGAAAAGAAAATTGTTAGGTGCATGACACTAACAATTGTCGGAAAAGGAGAAAATAAAGGATCATTGAAAGATGGACAACAAGCACCGAGAACCATTTTCGTTATTCCTCTGTCAATAATAACCTAACTTTAAATACCATATAACATTATTTTAATATAATATTGTGTGTTATGTATAATCACACGACCTTTATGTATAATGAGTAAATCACTACTTACTATATCATCATACTAACATAATATCTAATGTTAACACTAATCAAACCCCAAGACCCATCTCTAAAAGCCTCTAAATTCTCATCCGCTACTAACCTTCTTAATCCTTCTCTTAAGTCCCATAAGAAACTCAAACTCCATACCTCACTTAACAACATAACATGAAACATTTATCTTAATTATATTTTTCAAAGCATGAATTCAATTTTCTCTTGTCAGGTAATTAAAATCACTTTGTCACGCATTAAGATAATCATCACAACACACATAGTTTTTATGATTTAGGTTTTCTTAATGGTTTATTACTTTATTTGAATTTTTTTATTAGATTTTCCTATTTTTTTATTTAAATATTATGATGTCTTATATTATTCTTTCCATCCAACTGTATTAATTTAGTTTAACATAAAACACTAGCTATTTACTTTAACGGATAACGTACATGTTTGGTTTAGGCGAAAAAAATGTTGTTACTTCATTTGGTTTTTATATTTCTAGTTTCTGGCACAATATTTATCCTTCATAGTTAGTAAGTTTTTTTTTTTTATATTGATAATTTGTAAGTTATTATAATTGTAATAACCATGCATGATGCATACTTCCAAGTGCCAAGTCCCAACTCCCATGGGACATGAAGAAGTGACAAACAAAAAATAGTAATAAAACGTGAAACCTTTGCCATTAATTTCATATACCCTCTCCGTTTTTCTTTATTGTGTTCAAGCTTAATTTCTAAAGAAAGATTATCATTAAGCTTAAGTAGTTCCACTGAATTTGAACACACAATGAGAACTTAATTAAGAACCAAACCCGAAAATTATAATTTGTCTCATCGTGAAAGTAATAAAAATGAAGTGCCACCCAATGATTCGAGTTAAATGCCAAAAAAACTATGGGCACACTGCATGCCTTGGATGAAAGAAAATACTAAATACTATATTAACAAAAATGTTCAGTTTGTTCAGGGAGTTTTACTTTATTAATATAGAATCTCCAAAAACAAAGAACAAAAGATAAAATAATAAAAATACGTCACTTAAGGCAATTAGACTTTTTCATCAGGGACAAATAATTTTGGATGCACATGGCTTTATGATTCGAAAGTTCATTAGAATATATAGACAATACATCGTCTAATGTTTAACGTTGTTGGTTGTTACACGTTTGTCTAATGCAAGATGTACAAATAAAAAGAGAAAAAAAATAGGGTCATAATAAGTAGTCGTAAAAAACTATTAGTTAAGGAATTCCCAATATTAAAAGAGTTTAATAGAAATGCATTTTCAGTATTAAATTTTCACAAATAATTAATACAATTTTTTAAAAGATTTTTAAGATAATCGATATAGTAAATGTTAACAAACTCATTAAATTATTACTGTATTATTATTTGTTTATACTATTAAAAAGAGTACTGTTATACTGTGAACCAACATTGTGCAAGATAAATTATTAGTGATACAAAGTTAATTTAATTATTAATATATATTTTTAAAATGTTAAACTTCATTTAAAAAATAAAAAATAAAAAAAATAAAAATTTAATATATGAAATTAGAATAAGATATGCAATTCAATTAAAGTGATTATAACTCTTGAAAACATTATTACATATAACAAAACTCAAAAAAATTTCATCTATTTTTTTTAACAATATAAGAGAGAATTGTTGTAAAAATTAATAAATTTATTATATATAAAAATTTGTGATAGAATAATAATGTAAAAAAGATATTTTTATATATAAATATATTATAATAAAACCTTATCATATTAGATGAAATAGACTTATAATTCGACGAAGTAGACTTATACATTCCGTACATGTTAATTAAATTAGTACATGTTAAACATTATATCAGTACGTGTTAAAAATTAAATTTTTAATTCCTTAAAATAAGAGTATTGGCATGGGTTTTTTTTTTTTATAAAAAAGTTGATGTACTATTTGTCTAATAAAATATTAAATGCACTAAAATTAAAGAAAAAAAAGGTTGCGCCACCGTTTTTTCCTTCCCAAATCCCAATCATGCATACTAATTAATTATTAATTAAAGTTTAATACCTATACATAACTTTTTAGACCGTGATTATATAACTTTTTTCTCCGAGAGTATTTTTTTGAGAGAGAAAGTTTGTAGAGAGAGATAGGGGTCAAATCGAGCGGCGAAAGGTTGGGTGTCTTCTTTAGTATTTTTGTGGTGCTTGCTGGTGTTGGTTTTAACTAAGAGCCTTTCAAAAAAAAAAAAAAACTCAGAAAGAAGAGAGAGAAAGGGAAGAAAGAGAAAGAACAAAGAAGGGGAAAAATAACTGATAACTGAGATAACAATACCATAGATATAGAGAGATAGTTCCGAGCTCCAATTCCCAGAAAATAAAAATTAAAACTTTGCTTCGCTTTTTCTCTTCATTGTTTTTCTTCCTCTTCTACCCCTTTGATCTCATGCAATCTCCCCTCATGGATCCCTTTGATTTGATTCGCAAAGGTATAATTTTTTCATTCAAGCTTTCCATAAATTTCAGATCTTTCACTTACCCATCTCATTAAATTGTCTGTTTTTCTTCTTCTGTTATTACCTGCTTTTGTTCTGTTTTGATTAATTGTACTTATTGGTTTTTTTTTTTTGTTGTTTTCTGATTCTTCAAGGGGTTTAATTGCTTGAGATCTCGTAAAGGTTTTGGCTTTCGTAATGGAAGGTTGTGTTTTTGTTTGCTCTTGCTTTGACTTTTTTCTTTTTGTCTTCAGCTGGTTTTATTCTGTTGCACTTTTATTTTGTTTGTTGTTCCTGTGATGAGGTTTGAGATTTTTGGATGTTTTGTTGGGTTTTAATATTTGATAGGCTTTCTGTGTAGATACAATTGAACAATTCTTTAAATTGTTGTTTACTTCATCTTGATCACTTTCAATTATTTGTTCCCGAAAAAAATTAGGGTTTTTGCTTCTGTCCTGCTGTTTCTTACTTGGTGATAACTGTTCATCAATGCATTTTTTATGTTCATGTGATTAGTTAAAGGTTGTTGTGTCTGTAATTCATAATACATAGTCCCTTTGTTGTCCAATTAAGTTTTATGGGATTCACTGCCAAGTTTCAATTTTGAAAATGGTCATCCTATGGTTGCTTGATAATCAACCTAATTACAGATGCTTTATGTATGCTTCACTTCTCTGTTGATTTGACTATGCAAATTGTTTTAACTGGAATTCAATATTGAGTTGTTCATTTGTTTGCATTCATATTTCATGTGATATTGGATACAGTTGAATTCATTTATCTATGCATGACACTTTTATGATTTTTATTTTTCCTGTTATTTTGATGACAGTTTGGTTGATCAACTAGTATGACCAAATTAAATTATTGCAGGGTTTGGCTGAAGCTATCTGGAATATTTGTGTTACATTTTTGGAGGTCCATCTATGTTTTAGTCATTTTGTCCATATTCTTGTCAATAATGAGCTTATCCAAGAAAGGTTCCCAAACAGACACAAAACTGAGCTCCTTAAACAAAGCAACCTATTTGAATCCAAATGCAGCAGAGTTTGTTCCATTTGCCCTCAGATCATCGCCATCTGGAAGCACCAGCTCGGTAGATGCAGCAGCGAGGTTTACTACTGCTGGATCTCTTGGGAAAGCAGTTTTAGATCGATCAGAATCATCCATTTCAAATAATTCCGATGATGAGGCTCACCAGTACTGGCGTTGTCAGCTTCCTGATGATATCACCCCTGACTTCAAGGTCATGGGAGAGGACGAATCCCAAGGTCTTAACAACCTCTCTTTAGCAGGCTTATCTATAAATGATGATAATGAATCCTCAATGTTTCCTTCTTCTAAGGGAAGTAGATATATACTAAATGAGCAGCTGGAACTGTCTCCACAGCACCTTAATGGCAATACTTTTGCTGATAAATTAAGGTTTTCCAATTCAACCTACAGGGAGGAGCCATCTTCAGGAAGCATTTTGAACTCATCAGCAAAGCCTTGGGATAGGCAAATTGGGAATACCGATTTGCACGTTACCAGTGGTCAAGAGGAACTTGTTTATGATGAAAACTCTGGACATGGATTCTTAAATGATGTTTTTGCAGGGAATTCTCTTGTGAATGATACAGATTTGAACCCTTTGGAGTTTTTAGCTTCTCTATTCCCTGGTTTTGCTTCAGAAAGCCTTGCTGAAGTTTTCTTCGCCAATGCATGCGATTTACATCTGACCATTGAGATGCTCACTCAGTTAGAGGTAGGTTGATCTTCATGTAAGGCACTTTTTGTGTGACTGTTTGTAGAAATGTATTATTTTCTGTTACATATATGCGTTATAACTGTCTCCTAGCATGTTGTGATGCTATTATTGGTTGGAACTGCACATCTTGCAATATGCTTTGGTACTATATTAAATCTGAAGGGATGGAGGCTAAATATATAGAGAAATACTTGTGCCTTGTTTTGGCAGGGAAGAGCTGGCATTCCATAAAGTTGTGAGGCAACTCTAATGCTATCCAGCTCCCTGTTTCTAATCACTGTTTCCTGTTCTGATAGCTCATGCTTCATTTTATCAAGGGACCATTGGAATTTTATTAGCAATTTTTTGGATATGTATCTTTTCTTGGTATATGATATATTGGTTTCTGTTTTTCATCATGTGGATGCCACTGTCATCTCTGACAAATGACACTCTTTTTTCTCGGACATTCTTCTTAAATGAGGACATTTATGTCGATTGTCTCATTTCCCTCCAATTTTGTAGATTCAAGTTGATGGTGGCTTCAATCAGAATCCGAGTCCAAAGACTCTGTCATCTCCCAATCTGAGTGCAATGGACTTTCCAGCTCTTACATCATCAAATGGGCAGAATACTTCAAAATATGCTGCAGATAATGTTCAACAAAGTGGCATTCCATACATATCATCTGATAAAGACATGCTCATGTTCAAATCTGGCTCTTCTATTCCATCTAGAGGTTCTGTTGACTTTGCTTCAGCAGTCAGAAAATTGGCTTCTCAGGATTCTGGTATATGGAAGTATGATAAAAATGGTTCTGGTGATGCTTCCACTGGCTCTAGTAGGGGTTTAAATGCTCTGGCTAGTGCCTACAATGGTGGACAGGGGAGAGTCAACATTGGTGATAGATTACAGAGTCGTGGTTCTGCTCGGGCAGCTCCTGTTTGGCTTGAAACTGGTGACGCAGTTGGTAAATATTTATGTTTATACGCTTCAACTGTGAGATGAATTCTTTCTATACCGTGTTTCCTTTAACAATTTTGAATGGCAGCAAATATGTATTCTGAGCTGCGGGAGGAGGCTCGTGATCATGCACGCTTGCGTAATGCATATTTTGAGCAGGTGGGTCTTTGTTTCATGCAGTGACGGAGGAGTTAATGGGAATTTGAATGAGAATACAATGTAATGATTTGGCTACAACCTACACACATCATCGTTGGCTTGTATCCATATGCTTTACCTTCAATTCTAGTGTTCTATGTTCTTTTAAGTAGTTAGTCCATAATTTTATGTTGTTTCTTTTTGTTTTCTAGTATATAAATTTGTACAATCAAGTTGGATCTGGGTAGTGTGGGTAGATTTAAAGGAAGAGCTGTTAGGATGTTACCAAATTGCATATGCACAAACAAAAAATTCAAGGAACATTCACTGTGTGACCAGCAAGATCCTTCCAGAACCATCTGTTCTTGAGATTGTTTTTATGCAACATTAAACTTTTGCTTTCATTGTAATGGAATTTGTCCAGCTAACATTTTGTTAACTTGAGTTTCAACAACTGCACTTTATCCCTGTAGCTGGGCAAGAGGTGTAAGTCCACCCATCCTAATATTTTGTAGCTTGAGTTTAATTCTTCATAATATAATAAACAGGCACGACAAGCCTACCTTATTGGCAACAAGGCCCTTGCAAAGGAGCTAAGTGTTAAGGGGCAACTGCACAACATGCATATGAAAGCAGCTCATGGAAAAGCTCAAGAATCTATTTACCGCCAGAGGTTTGTTGTTCCCCATTTCTATCACTCTTCCTATCCATGTGACTTTTGGTAAAAATCACAATTTGTATGTTGTATTGTTAAAACCAGACTAGACAATGAACTGGTCAGACTTATAATTCAGGTTCATCAATTTAAACTGAGTGGTTGAAGTGAATGACTTAATAAAACTAATTTAAATTTAAATAAAAGGATTAAAAGATACATAAAAACGTTTATGAAATATGAATATAACTTCTTACTTTAAATTATGGTTGATTGGTTTAGCCAGATGAATTGCCTAACTCAACTAGAATTTTACTAGTTACGAGATTTTTTTTTTTTTAATTTGTCCAGTGGTGGTTTAACCATCAATCTGGCCATGAGATTGAACCATAACTTGTCAAGTGTCTGCTTCATAGTTAGATTAATCAGACTCTTTGTTCTGTTCAGTTTGAAGTTTCAACAACAGGAAGGGCTTACTTTGAGAAAACGTTTTCTGTTTTTGATTTATTGTTTTCATTTTTAATTACAAAACTTTCACCTTGATTTCAAAATATTTCCTGTTTTCAAAGATTTGTACAAGAAAACAGTGAAAAAAATGTTCACGGTTTCCTGTACAAATATTTGAAAACAAGGTGACAGGTTTGTAATTAAAAGTAAAAACTGAAAATGAAAACAGAAAACATTTTCTCAAAGTAAAGGGCCCTAATATTTTTCTGCGCCTGCACAACCTGCTCTATTTCTTTCATTCTTCTTTTTATGTTACTTTTTTCTCTTCCCAGTCGTGTATATTTATTTGTCTATCATTTTTTTTGTGACTGTTGGCCATTGAGAAGAACAATGGTCTCACATTGATTATAAAAGGTGTGAAACAATCTGAGTGGTTAACAAAACATGTGATATCCAGTTGTTATCCAATGACTTGCAGAGAAAAATTGTTACAAGAGGTTCAAATGAGTATACCATTATTTCTAAGTTGTATGAGTTAGAATGTTTGATTCCATTGTTCTCAATTTCCAAGTGCTGGATTCTTCTGTAATCGTTATGAATGTTGATTTTTCAGGAATCCCGTTGCTCCAGAGAATGGAAGAGGGCACCAGAGAATGATAGACCTACACGGTCTGCACGTAAGTGAAGCGATTCACGTGCTGAAACACGAACTGAGTGTGCTAAGAAGCACGGCCAGAGCCGCTGAGCAGCGTTTGCAGGTTTACATCTGTGTTGGCACTGGTCACCATACTCGGGGCTCCCGCACTCCCGCAAGACTCCCGATAGCTGTACAGCGTTATCTACTTGAAGAAGAAGGCCTTGATTTCACGGAACCGCAGCCAGGCCTGCTTCGTGTTGTGATATATTGAGCCGAGGAGGTATACAAGTTTCTGACAGTAAAAAAAAAATCCATCATGAACACAGACATTGTAGTCATTCTTGTATCTGTATATGGGAAGTAATGGCAATGGCCAAGCCAAAAAGAAAATGGAAAAAAAAAAGAGGTTTGGGGGGTTGAAAAAAAACTGGAAAAGGTTAGAAGTAAAGAGAGGGGTTGTAGCAGAATTGTACCATTAAGGTTTCCGAGGCATCTGATCACATTAGTCAGTCAGCAGGAATTCCACTTTAGCATTTACCTTCTGTTAATTTTGTACCCTAATTTTCATTTCTTTGTCAAATTCCCTTCTTTTTTTTTTGGATTCAGATGTAACTGATAGAACTCAATTACATGATAGAACAATTCACTTTGCCAATTAGATTCAATGCCAATTTACAGCTCGGAACAAATGTTCAAGCAGGTCTGGTTTTAATTTCATCCTTTTGCTGCTTACAATTACTACTGGAAGTAGCCATATGGTTAAAGGGAGAAGGAAAAGTTGCAGTTGGATCCCTCCTACTAACAAAACCACTATAATCTATCTTTTGGTACATAATGTACATAATCATATATTACCCTTTATTAAAGGAGAATGATTTTATTTTATCTAAATCTCTTAAATGAAAGCATTTTAAGGAACTATCTTTGAATGAGAGCATTCTAAGGAGTTATTTTTATTATCTTGTCTCCTATATATTAAGGATTTAATTTAATTTTTAATATTTAATTTCTTTAAAATATACTTCCTAATTTTAATTTAAAAAATGTAGTTTTTTTACCATCTCAAACCACTGTCATCTTCATCCCTATATTTGTTTTTCTCACTCGCTCATCTCTTTTAATTTATTTTTAAATTAAATTTTAATATTTTTAATGGAATTATCAATAATTAAAAATAAACTTATATCACAATATAAAATACTTGTCATAAATTAAAAATTATATATATATATATATATATATATATAAATTTAATTATATAAAAGTATACATTTGTCCTGTGCATTACAAATATTAAAATATCATTTTAATTTGATTTAAAAACTAGATAAAAATATCTTAACCATCTCAAACACTTTTATTTTATCTTTATTTTTAAATTGAATTTAAATAATTTTCAAAATAATTATTTAATATGAAATTTAATAATGATATAATTTACATATTCAATTTTTTTATTTATTATAAATTTTAGTTATATAAAAAAATTCCGTGCATCCCTCGAACTAAAATACAATTCAAATGTAAATGAAAGATATTTTTTTGTTTTTATAAAGTGAGACAAGATCTGAGAATATCATAAACATACACTTGATCGATTTCGGACGAGGTCCAGGATGCTTAACCTAAACTCGTTACAATCACGTGAAAGAATTTTATATTCATTAGATATATTAGGATTAAAATCAATGATTAATATAAGTATGAGTAAGATGGTTTATATCAGATAAAATTTAAAGATATATTTTCCTTTTTTTCTCTCATTGGAACTTTTCCTCACAGTGTGCAACCACCCTTCCTTCTTCGACCCACTCCGTCATCGCCACCACAAAAAACCTTCTTCATGCAATTATTTCCACTCATTGACCTACTTTTCCCTATTTTCATTCAACATTTGACACTTTTCACGTTTCTGCCCATTCTTCAGTAATGAAACGTCTTGACTTCTGCTCCATACTTCATGTTGTTGGAAATTTCTTCCTCTTTCTCCGGAACTATTATAAACAGTTATATGTGTGAATTGTAATGTATATATTTGCACGGAATCACTGAAAGGGATATAAAGCAATTTCAATTGATATGTAAATTCTAATTCATACCAAAATATAGATTAGTACAAGACAAGTAATGGATCATTTCAATTTACAAGGGTTGGCCTTGTCATCTTATATATTCACTACTCCCAAATACCTGAGAGAAGTTATTAGAAAAAAATGTTTCTTATGTGACTTGTTCGTTCAAATATGCTTTATCTCTTAGGACTTAAAGCTCTCTTGATTATATATCTCTAAACTTATTTCTAATCTATCGAAGTGAAACTTGTTTTTCTAACACTCCCCAACTAGTTGAGCCTAGTTGTGACTTGTTTTCAATCTTCAACTTAATTAGGTTTGGACTTTAACTTGGAGTCTTGAGTCTTGAGTCTAAGGTTGTGTTATTTTTTTCCTTGAATTTTAGAAATAACAAGTCTATTCTCTTATGCCTTTTTTGTCCATAATTTTGTAACCTTGGTATTATTTTTGCCAATACCTTTTATTTTGTTGATACTTTAGGTCCTGCTTTGGACATAAGCCTTTTTACGACGTTAAAATATACGCAGTCAATCAAAGATTCACAATATACGCTTTTTTGTGGTTGTAATAGTAGATTTCTAAGTTTATATGTATTAATTAAGTAGAATGTACGTAGAAACTATAATACACTTAACTTTCGTTTCCAATTTTTGAAGTTGTTATAACATTTTTTAAGAGAGTTCTTGAGTTCAACAATCTTTGTTCATTAAATTTATTATTATTTTTATTTTTGAGTTTTTCATGTTATATATTGAATTCTAGAAGAAGAATTCTCAAAAACTTTTTTCTAAATAATGTTTTTTAATGTGCCTCTCCTTAACTTTTTATTTTTTATTTTTTATTGAGCAAGTAAAATTCAAGAACTTAAATTAAATTTTACCATTAGAGTAAAAAATTATAAAAGTTCTTCCATCTTATGTCACTGGTCAATACTTTTAGGCTTTTTTCTTCGACTCGTGTGAATTCCTAACTAGAAAAACCAAAAGCTAGCTTTATCAAAAGCCTTCGGTTACTTTCTAGTAAAACACTTCCAATTTTTGTATTGTTTAGATTTCTTGTACTAGGTCATTTAGACTTTTAAAGCTTTAATTTAATCATGGACAAACGGTCAAAATTCTTGATATTTTTATTAAATAAAAATATTTGAAATCTCAACCAATTTCCATTCTTTTCCCAGCAGATCCCTTCAACATTGGATAAAGATGCTTGCTATATTAAAACAATTTTACGTTGCGTGAACCGAAGTCACATCAATGGCAACAAGCCAGTTTTAAAAAATAATAGACCAAACAATCAAGTAAATACAATATATAATACGACATTCAATTTTTTTTAATAGGTTACAATATTCAACTTTATTAACAATTCTAGACTAATATAACATTCAACTTTGTTAGCAACTTTAAAAATAAAATATATTATATAACTTGTATACTGATTTTGAACAATATTTGCCTTTATTAGCAATGTCAACACTTATTCACCTTCCATTTGGATCCCATTATTCAATATCTGTTGCTTTAAAATGTTCAGCGGGTTGCCATGGTTACAAGTTCACCAAAACTGTAAAATTACAGATACTCATTAAAGCCTTTCAACCCTGCAAGTAGAATACAACAATAATATTCATGTGACCAAAACAGAGCATTTTCTTAGGATTTACTTAAAGGATAAGTGAGACTTAAACCAAAGAGAGTTTTTTTTAGATGAAAGAGTTATATGTCATACCTTTTTGGTTACATAGTGACCTTTTCTCCTTAAAAAATTAATAACAAATATTTTTTTATTGGTAGAAATAATAAGTAAGTTAATTATAAATTATTTAAAGTCTTTTAAAAATCTTTGATTATTTTTTTTATAATGAATGATTTTTAATTAATTTATAATTAACTTGCTTAGTCTACTACACTACTGGAATTAGTGGTTTTTAAGTCGGTTAAATAGTCCATTTTACGACGGTTTTGAACCGTCGTAGAAACAGGCGTCGTAAAAAGCATAAAAAATACAACGACGGTTTTAAAAACCGTCTTTATATGTCAAATTTTTTACGACGGTTATTAGAACAACCGTTATAGAAAGTCCTCAGAATCTAAGACAGTTATTGAGATAACCGTCTTAGAATGACATCATTTTATTTGCCGTGCTATGCCGGTTGTTATATAAACCGTCTTAATAAGTATGCTGAATAAATGGTTTTCTACGACGGTTATATCATAACCGTCTTAAAAAGTCATACATACTAAGACAATTATCCTATAACTGTCTTCGATTGTCACTACATACTAAAACGGTTAATCCTGGAACCGTCTTAGTATGTGTTTAATTTTTAATTTTTTTTTTGCTGGTCTCTGATATCTTTAAATAAGACATTGATGGCAACCAAATGTATCATCAATTTCAACAATTATAAAATCATTTTCACCAATTATAAAAAATATCATCATTTAGAAGTGTGAAAAAGACAAACATTTAGTCAAATTTCTAGACATACCTGTCAACTTAATTTAAGAAAGTCTCAGCAACTTCACTATCTTCTGTAACAATGCATTCAGTATGAGCACTGCATAACCAGCAAAGTAAGAGAATTTTAAACACAATACTGATAAAGTTAAGAGAATGAAAATGAAATTTATTTAGAAGAATCCAACCTGCCTTCCATGTTGAGGAAGCTAAAACCATTCAGGAAAAAATATCCAAAACAGAAAAATTCAGGTGTAGAAACAAGTTCCAAAAATTACCTCCTATGGTTTATTGAATATTAACATACAAAAAATCAATATTACATCATCCTGAATATTTAAATGCATGATACTAAGCATGCTATCTTGAAACTTCAAGATTTGTATCATTATAGGTTCATGTTAGTAACAAGAGAACACAAGAATTTAAGACCCACATGAATCAATATTCAATAAGCACAGAAATTGAGAAAATAATATTATGTTCTTTCAGAAAGTGAATTCATTGGTGAAAGCTGTTAATAAGCACTAATTTGGTAAGTCATTCACCAAGAATCCATCATTACCATTCAAAATATATTAAATCAAACACAATCTTGAATTTATGCATGTAGGTCTCACTATTCATATCATGTGTATACAAATATCTAACACAGAAATGGCAAATCATTGAAGACTGTGTCAGCTATATTCAAACTTCTCCAACATATTGACAGTAAACCAAATAACATAGATATTCTTATTTTCAGTCATACATACACAGACATACAAATCAATGCTCTTCAGCTCATTGCTTGCACAAGATAAGCTAGCATTCTATACATAGCAAAACCAAAGTGATGGTAAGAAAACTTAACACTAAAGAAAGGACCATGAACAATCTTAACCATGTTGCAAGAGACAACAGATGCTAAGAGAAAAATAGGGTTTAAATAAAAAACAAAAACAAAAATTATATACATTTATGCCAGAGGCAGAGATCAAAGTACAAACTTACTTACAACTTTTTAAAGAAATCTGCAAATATCATACAATAAAAATACTATAAAGGAATCAATATTTAGACACTTAGAACCAAAATCCCTGAAAAAAATAGAAGAATAAAAAGTCAAAAAGTAAAAAAAAAAATCGATCAAAAAGTCAAATAAAAGAATCGATCAAAAAGTCAAGAATATCTATTCCTCTCATATAGCTTGTTGGGCTGCCACTTGAGATCATTCTCTTGTGACTTAGAAGTGGATCCAGTAGTGATCTGGTTGGGAGATCCAAGTACATCTCTGGATTGCGCTCCCGGAACTGAAAATAGTAATTAGCAAATTCACACTGTTGTCAAGAATATCTCTTCAAAGTTTTAAATTTTAATATTAATTTATGAAGTAACGATAGAATTCAAATGATTTTAATAATTTTTATGTGATACACAGTTAACTCATAAATTAAAAAAATTGATCATGTTTCAAATCTTAAAACCAAAATTAGAGACAAATAACATGATGATCCCGAACCATACAAAATTTATCCACACTATGGTAATGTGGCCAAAACATATTTTGGCTAAGGAAAATAAAGCTACATACATGAATGGGAAAATGGGCTCAAATGCACCAAATTAGCTAAGGAACAGAAAGCACGGTTTTACATCATGAGGAGGTGTGTTGTCATGTATATGATCAATTGGACTCCAGATTAATATTGTTAGTTGACTAAGGTGAGTTTGATTTTTTTTTTCTCTTACACCAAATGTTTGGGATGATTTTTTAAAATGAATGGCTAAATTAAAACTTTCATGTGTTAAATCTTGTCCTATGTCCCTAATTCTCTCTCTCCTGTATGTTATGAGAAAAGTGATTACTTTTTTATAGAGCATATTATTCTTGTCACTGAGAAAGTGAATTTGATGGCAGTATGATTGTAAAAAAAATCTCTCTTTTTCCAATCTCTCCCCACCCATCTTAATTAACATCTCATCCATTAGGCCTTATAATATCAATTGGAAGATTTAACTTGTAACAAAAAAAAATATGGAAGATTTAACCTTTCAACACATTCTCTACCTTATTTTCCCAACACACTTTATTAATTCAGATTTATTAAAAGTTTGAAAATTTTAAGTAAAATATATTATTAAATAAAGAAATAAGATTTACAAATTTTAGTAATTTTTAATATATTTTATTGAGTAATAAAGAATTAGTTTAGAAAAAGATATTGTTGGGAAAAAAATGTTAACAACACATTTTATTATTAATCAAAATCACGAAAGAAACTCTTCAAAAAAATTGAGCTACACAATCTCATTTCTCACGTTTTTAGGTGAACGGGTATCCTTGGCAATAAATATTTATACATAATATTTTATAAAAAAAATATTTAATTAGAGACTCTTATTTAATGAGTGTTTCTTCTAAATTTTTTAGTTTTTAATAAATTTTAAATAATAATAAAATGTGTGTTAGAGATAATGTTGCTAATACTCCTAGGTGAATAATATATTTTAGAAAAGTTTAATGGATAATTTCTATACACCTCAAATGACCTGCATAATTTGATGGCAGTAACCTCGTGTTATGGTCCCCAACCTCGAAGAGGATGACATTTATTATTATTCTAATTTACTAAAATAAAAAAAAAGAAAGTAATGATTTATTATTTTTTCAAGGAAAGGAGTGATTTTATTAATTAGTACTAGCACTCCATTTGAGATTCATTTAAGCTATAAATTTCTTAAATAAATATTTTTTCATACATAAAATTAAAAATTAATCTCATGATCATATATAATTAAAAGAAAAAATGAGAGGAAGAATGTTCTAGCTTTAAATATTAAAGTTCAAAACAAAAACAGTTTAGTGACATGAATCAAATGTGCTTACCATTCAACGGGGGAATATGATTTCATGTAGAAGTGGAATTCCTTCTTTCTAGGATCACCCCATTCCTGCAGTACCACAACGAAAAAATCTCATTTGTAAAAAAGAAAAACAAGAAAAATCATATCATAGACATTTTGTGGACTAGCTTGAATAATGAAACTCAAGAATTTTGATAGCACATATGAAGCCGAGACATGCACAATTATAATAATCTTTGAAAAATATTGATGGCAATTTAATGCCTTTTATTACGATCAGTTTAAAAGGGCTTTAAAAAAAATCAATTTAAAAGGCAAATGAATGGTATGAGAATTTTAAAAAAATAATCTTCTTATTCATAATCTGAGACATTTTATGACAAATAATATGAAAAAGAAAGTTAAAACAGTTTCACTAGCTTAAGGGCCCAGAAAAAGAAAAAAGGAAAATTAAAAAACAGAAAACACACACGCAGAGGGACTGAGGGACATCATGCAATGACCATGGCTTGGCTATGAAAAACAAATATGTAAAGTAATTCCTCTAAAGACATGGCTTGGCTAGACAAATTCATCCATTTTAGCAAGGAAATAAGTCCAACTAAAACACATTTCCAGAATCCAATTAACCAGTATACAGGATTCTGCTGAGTATACAGGATCAACAAAACTGACCGCCTGACCACTTTCAAGGCTCCTTAGTGGTTCACCAATTGGTGGAAGGTGATAAACTATTATTTTGGTAGATCATTTTCTCTCTCATATGCTACTAGAGGATCACTAAATGATGTATCTCATGAACAATTCACACTAAAGAAAATTCCATGTAAGTTTTGATGAAATAGAAAGACACTAACTCTGAAAATTTCTATTGTTTACATTTTATTCATTCAATGATTCTATATGTTGATGGATGATAAAAATCATCACATAAATATAATGTGACAATAAATTAGTTTACTATAAAATGCTATGGAATCTATACATATCATGTTAAGGAACAAAGACCAGACAGACAGAGAAAGAAAATTGCATGAGCAGAATAGGATTACATACAAAACATCTTAGAAAATATGCTTTCTATTACAAATTTAGAATGCAGTCTTGACTACGACTCATACATGGCTTTTAAAAATGAAACACTATACCTAGCATAAGAACAATTCATCATGTTCCAGTAACCAAACCAAAAAGCAGGAAATCAGCAATTAATGACCGCATTGTTCAGAAAGCTTTGAGTGATATTTAATATTTTACATCCTTGAACACAATACCTAGTAGCTGACACACTCACAAGCCAAGTCATTAACTTTCATCATGAAAAGAAAAAAAAAACTTTTTTTCTCCTTCACAAATCAAGCATAACATCCATGCTAAGAATATGACAAAAAGTGACATCTCAATAGACAAGTGTCAAAACTACCCATTCATAATAATTGCTAAGGAAATCAGCTACAGTAGATTTATGCCTTGTCATTAGCTCCTGCAACAATAAAGACATATATAACTTTCAACTTTTCCAAAAAATGGGTATGGTACCGAAAAAAATATACCTTAAAAGTTGCTGCGGCATCTGCAGCTATGTCAAAATTTGGAAGCTGAATGTAGTCAAAAAACTTCTTCGTAGTGAGTCCAGAACATATTTGATATAAAGCCATGACCAAAATGACCTAAAACCATGTTGGTCCAGAACAATGTTCAGTCAATAGCATACTAGAATCAACCCGAGGGAAAGCATAATTTCACAAAGAACACAACAATATACAGAAGTCACATTCACATAGAAAGATATCAACACGCAATATGACCATAAAAAGTAGCATTGAAGAACAATTGACTAGAATCCACAGAAATTAGAAAATGAAATTTAGAGTTGGTCCAAAATGTTGGTGCTTACCCAAATACCAAGACATCCATAAGATCCAAATTAGTATCCAAGTAATCAGAGGCGATGAGCTTGGACTAAACCTGCTACCTCTGTAAATTTGCAACAATCTAAGTGGCATATTTTCTTGCCTGCAAAAATTTCATCGCAGCATCAACACAAAACAAACAGGAGCCACGCAATTAAAAAAAACAAAAAAAAATGGTATGCCTATGTTAATGAATTGCCTCCATGTTGAGTTTGCGATGCGAACTAGCCATGGTTCCTTTCTCCGAACCACGCGTCACGGACACCGCCATGGCTACGGTAAGAGTCCCACCACTACCAAAACCTACAAACGCGATTAACAACACTAGGAAGAACAAAAAAAAAGACAACAATTAAAGAAGTTATTAGCAATCATTCGCATAACATTAATTAATGCACCTATTGCTGTACAAAGAACATGAAACAAACACCTATTGTAGGTGAACGACACGCACCTGTCAAAATGGCAAGGAGTGAGAGGGAGAAGATGGTTATGGTTACAAACACGATGATTCGCCGAATCGAATGCGGTTCCATGAAACTAACAAGATGGCTCGTCGTTTGGAAGTTGGAGGTTGGAACTATCTAACTAGTCACGGCATGGAAGAGGTGAAGGAGAGAAAAAAGAGAAGAGTCTTTTTAGTTTTGAGAAATCCTTATTTGGCGCAAGATCGGAGAGGGTGCTGCGGGGTGAAGAGATTGGAGAGGGTGCTGTGGGGTGAAGACATCGGAGAGGGTGCTGTGGGGGTGGACGGCGAAGGAGCGGCGGCGAGGGAAGGGAGCGAGGTTGGAGGTGGCGGGGCTGAGAAAATTTGAATGTCTATGAGAATGAGAGTGAGAGTATGAGAGCGTGAGAGTGAGTGGAGGCCAGCAGACTAGGGTTCAATGCGAAAGGAGAATGTGGAAGGACGCCTTTTGGTTTTTTTTTTTTTTCTGAATTACGACGATTTTTTATTAAAACCCGTAGTAATTTTAATTACATATAACATTCTAAGGCGGTTTTGAATAACCGTCTTAGAATGTGTGTCGTAAAATGTTTTCACTCTTACAATAATTACAAAAATGCCACCGCACCACTTTCTAAGCCGGTTCCAGTACAACCGTCGTAGAATTGGTGTCGTAAAAAGCTATTTTTGTAGTAGTGCTAATTATAGTTAGTCGTTAATAATTTAACAAATGAACTAAAATTGTCAATTTATAAAACTAGGGATCAAATGTTATAATTAAAAGTTAAGGGACCAAAATCGTGCATTTGAAAAACTAAGGGAACCAAAATTACAATTTAACCTAAATAAAATAATAACCTTACAAATAGCAACAAATATTCGATGAGCATCTGAGTTAAATTAAGTTTGAAGCCTATTATGCTTGATGTTATTTGTGAAGCTTTTCAAAAAACTACAAAAGAAGATAATTAGGGCATCCTTTATAGTGATGCTAATAATGCTTAATATTATAATATTTTTTTAGTTTATTTTTTCCGTCTAATGAGAGATATCTTAAGGGCCACTTTGGGGTGATTTTTAGTTTTGAGTATTAAAATCTTTAAAAATAACAACCAATTTTTAGTTTTAGTTTCAAAAATTTTTAAACCAAATTTTAAAATATGATTAATTTAATATAAACTCATTTTGAAGTTTCGTATTGTATTAAAATTAGTTTAAGAGTGTTTGTGTGGTGGTGATGATAACAACAATGACGACGATAGAGATACTAGTAGTGGTCGTGGTGGTGATAGTAACGATGGTAGTAGCGGTAATGCATATGGTGGTGACAGTGACAATACAATGGTGGTGGCAATCAATAATGGTGACATTGGTGGTGATGGTGGTGACAAATGTAGTATTAGTGGTGGTGATGATGAAGGTGGTATTAGTGGTGATTGGTGGTAGCAATGTTGGTGGGATGGTGGTGACAATGAAAGTGATAGGGTGGTGGTGATGGTGGTTGCAGAGATGTTGGTGGTGGTTGTAATAGCAGTAACAAAGGTGATATTGGTTGTAGTGATGGTGGTGATAATGAGATTGATAGTGATAGCAATACCGATAATGATGATGATGTCAGTGATAACGATGGTTGTAATGACAATAGTGTTAGTGATGATAGTGATAATAATAAGGATGGTGGGGTGATGGTAGTAATGTTGGTGGTGACAAAAGTGATGACAGTGTGGTGGCGATGTTAGGGTCGTGTTTAAGAATTTTGGGGCCTAAGACAACTTTTTAGTAAAAAATTAATATAATATAAATCATTAAATCTTATATTAATCTTCTAATTTTTTAGCTACAATATTATTTACCAAAGTTTTATAATCAAGCTATTTGACAATTTCTATCGGTACAAAGTATATATTAGAATAAAATAATAAAGAATTTAAATAAAACAATTTTACAAAGTAAATAAAATGATAGAATCTTGAAACAAAAAGAATTGCATGTTAATTGATATTATCTAGTTTCTACTCCAATAACTTAATTTGGCATCAATTATCCACTTTCAGAAATCACTTCAAGTCTTCAAAAGAATGCAAGCAATAAAAGAAAAAGAGAAAAATAAATTATAAAACTGAAAAAGAAAGTATATATGGATAAAAAAAATTAAAAAAACAATTCTATATACAATTTTTAAAATATCCTATCCGTTATATTTAAGAATCAAACAGATAAAATTTCTTCATACTTTGCGTTGCAACTTTTTTTATAGGCATGTTGAAATAAATAAATCTCACTTTTGATTTTCTTAATTTAGGTAATAGCCATGTATCCGTTGACAAGTGACTTGAATGTGATTCCTCCCTAGTAGTCCAAGCGTTCTATAAATCAGATTTGGTCATGTGGAAATTGCAAAATCGCTCGATTAATTGTTTACAATCTCTAAACAATTTCTACTTTAAAGTTTTTCATATATATAGAGGGAAATCAATGTGCAAATTCTTTAGCTAACTTTGTTGTATCTAACATGAGCTCTTTTTGGTTGGATGATGTTCCCGTATTTTGCTCCGCTCATTTTGCCTGTAATTTTAAAGGGCTTCCTCAGTATAGGTTGGCCTTACAGCAGCATGGTATTAGTATAGTTCCTCCATGTGGTTTTTTGTTTCATCTGTTTTGGATATATAAATTTTGGTGGAGTGGGGGCATAGGATAAGATGTGAGCAAGGTGCCAACTGATGTTTTTCATAGCCCTGATGCTTTTCCTTCCCCTTTTTTCAAAATAAAAATAAAAATGTATCCGTTGACATTCAAATTTGAAGCAAACAATTCATAGTCATTAATATGATATCTAAAATCAATATAATAATTAGTAATAGTAATCATACATTGATAAGTTAAGGTTATAGCCAATTATAATTAGTTATTAATCATAATAGAAATCTACCTATTAATCTACCCATCAAAATAACAATCTGTCATTTTGCAATCATAATTCAAGTTATATAGATTATAATATTTTTTATAGTGAATATTGGAAAAAGTTGGGACCTAAGGCTGTTGCCTTCCTGGCCTTACAGCATACACGACCCTAGATGGTTAGTTGCAAGGATGTTGGTGGTAGTTGTGATATTGTTGATAGTAATGATGGTGATGATAACGATAATAATGACGACAATGATATTAATAGTGTTGGTGATAATAATAATGTCAAGAGTGATGATGTTATCGGTGATGACGATGATCACAGTGATATTGGTGGTGGCATCAAGTGGTAGTGATTGCGATAACATTGTGGTGACAATAAAAGAAGTGATAATAGTGATTATGATAATGACGGTAACGGTCGAAATGACATTAATGGTGGTGATAGCATAGCGGTGCTAGTAGTCATTGTAGTGCCAACTAGGTATGACGGCAACAAATGTTATTATCAAATATGAGAAATGTTTTTTTAAATTAAAAATTAAATTCACAATTTTTTTTATTTTGAAAATAAGTATAAAAATGTTCTAAAAATAATTTAAAAATCATTTCAACTTTAGTTTTGCCAAACATATTTTATTTTAAAAATTATATTTAAAACCCAAAAACTAAAAACTCACTCTCATCTTAAATAGACCTTAAGCCTTCTATTTTTCTATTTCACCGTAGGAACTCCAGTATTATATAACAATGTTTTTTTAAGGGATTATCAATGTTTTATATCTAGCACTAATTATAATAGAGAAAACCATAGTAATTAATCAAAGAATCCTAAATATACAAATTTATAGTCAATCTTTTTCTTTCTTTCTTACACACTTAATACATAACTTAAAAGGTCCACGTAATTTTTTTACTAAAACAAATTAAAGTTTAATAATGATGTACTAATATGTAAAATAATTATACATTATTATCTCATCACAATTTATTATTGATATGATTTTTAAAATAAATTTATAAAAATTAATAAATTTATCATACATAATAAATTATAATTAATTCACAGTATAAAACTACAGAAGATAGACAATGTTTTATGGGTATTCTTTAAGTAACGGAAAACATGTGTATTTTCGGTTTCTTAATTTATACACCTGCTGCATATTATAAGAAAACCATGATAAATATGCAATTTGTTAAGTTTATTAAATTCAGTCTTATGTGATCACTAAATTGAGTTTATTGTTAGATAGGGTTTTCCAAATCATGCTATCGCGATAATTGTAGAAAAAACTAGATGAATGGACAAAACTTTTCTTTAAATTTATACAACTATTGTGTTTAGCAAGCATCAACAATATGCATAAGAAAACTTAAATTATAAAAGATATCTCAGAATAAATTTATAAAAGAATATATTATTTTGTCTGAGATTTATAGATAATATGATTGACAATTATTCAGATGATATTAAACTACGTACAATGGTGCAGATTTTATCTCAAAAAGAGACTACAAGAGAAAAATTGTCAGTGGGGGTAGCTGCTATATAAAGAGAGAGCAGTAAATAAAAACAAAGTAAATAATATCAATCTTTGATAAAAAAAATAAAATGAACGATCATTGTTTTTTTTCTACCAATGATTGAAATTATTTATTGTAATTATATATATTTTAAAGTGAATAACTTACTTTTAAGTTCCTCAAAAAAAAAAAAAAAACTTTTAAGAAACTGAATCCGACATAGCTAGCTAGTGCAAATAAATTTAACAGAAAAGAAAAGAAAGATGGCAATAAAAACCGGGCCACTTTCTATATTATTTAATTATATATGGCATGGTACGTGTATGTTTTTTATTTTTTATTTTTATGGTCACATAAACTCTAGTCATAGCCTAACTATTATAATTGAGAAACAGCCATGTATAAATGGCTACAAAAAAAACATAATAGAGAGGCTTGGTTGCTAGTAATTATTAATTACTGGTTGAAACTAATGCAAAGTAGAGGGAAGCTAGCTTGCAGGTGAATCAAAAGTTCCAACTCCAAAGCAAGGAATGGTTAGAAAAAGCATCATGATCATCATCACCTTCAATTTCATCATCTCCATGATAAAGTAGTGGAGCTTGAGTCATGGGACACAAAAATTCACTCGGGTGCATCTTGTCTAGCCCCACATAGAGGCCAAAATCCGAGCCATTCAAGTCATCCAACATGTTCAAAAATGTCCAATCCATGGTGTCCCAATCCCCTTTTAATTGGTCCACTTGCACATTGTTATTATGAGTCTCACCATCATAAATACTAGGGAAGTTGCTCATCTCCATTATTGTATTGCCGGATTTAGACTCATCACTTTGTGACTCCTCTAACGAGCGTTCTTGTTCTTGTTTTTGGAAAGCACACTCCTCCTCCTCCAAAGGGTGGTCGTCGTTGTTCGCGAACTTCACGGCTACCTCTTGAATTTCTTGGTGGGATAGAGGTTGCGGCTGTTTGTCACGTGACAATACCATGTTGGTTTCCAAGTGTCGAGGCGTGTCAGGGAAATTGAATGTCGCGCTTTGACCACGTAGGCAATAAAGCGCGGCATCAAATGCCCTGGCAGCCTTCACTTGGGTGTCATACGACCCCAACCATATGCGCTCGCGGCTGTTGGGAAGCCGAATTTCGGACACCCATTTGCCCCATTTTCTCTTCCTCACCCCTTTGAACATCTTACAGCTATCAATGTTGTTGTTAGAGGAAAATGAATCATTGTTACAAGAAGAAGAATCAACACTAGCCATGGCTGATTTCACCATGTCTAGCTATATATGGTGGTTGGTTATGGTGTATTTATATAAGGGTTTGTGTATGTGGCTTTATTTCTAAGATTGTTGTGATGATTATTTTTTATGGAAATTGACGGCGGAAGGGTATTATATAGTGAGGAAGAGGGAGAAGGTTTTCAAGGATTTTGGAGCTCTAAACGTGTTCTTCAAAAGAGCGTAAAATGAGTGTAGGTACGTGGCCAAATGATAGGCTTCAGTCAAGTATGGGACTGACTTAGTTGGGCCACATCTTTATTGTACGAACCAAAAAGAGCACGAGCACGTGGGAAAATTCAGGTCCTGAAATTGATAAAATATTGTAAAAGATAATACTTCCATATATAGGAAGGGAAGTAAGACATTGTCACGGTCAAATATGTTAAATATTTTTTAGTGGAAAATTTTTATTTATCATTCAATTCATCTTATCTTTATTGTTATACTATATATTTTTCATACTAAATTATTTCTCACTCAAGTCTTTCTCTCTCCACTTTCTCTATTGTTATTTCTAGCGTCCAAAATAAAAAATCTCTTGGAATCATAGATCTCATCGTTGTTCTTGAAAAATAAATTTATCTTCATAGTCTAAAACTAAATTTTAACAAAATTCAATTATATAACAAGATCCCATAACTTCTACAACCACCACAATATTGTGAGATGGAGAAGCAACACCCAAAACAAGAGGGAACATCATATTAAACAAATAAACCATCAATCTCAACAAGAATAATATTGTTTGTACCCATAACTGAAGTCATTGGAATGAGAAACATGTCTCGAGTTCACAACAGTGTCGCCGATATGAGCTCATATATGTCTCAAGGTTACAACAACATCGATATAAGCTCTTATACATTTCGAGTTTATAACGATGACGGAGGATCAGATTCGAGATTTTATTTTAAAATTAGGATTTTTTTTAAATAATTTTTGCATGTCCATTTTCTTTTACATCTCTTTATATATGTTTTCTTTTTTTTTTCTTTATTTTTTTTTTTACATTTCTCACTTTCTTTTATTTTTACCTTTTTGCCGCTCTTTTAATTTTGTCCATTTCACAACTCAAGGGACAAAAGAAAAACCTTTCCCAAAAAGAAAAAGAGACAGATTAATAAGAGTTTCATTATTTAAAAAAAAACTTTATTTGTGACATTATAGACAATTATCTCTAGTTTTTGTCACTTTGTTTTTCATCTTTTCACATATAGGTACTTCTAGTATAATCAAAAGTCAAGCATTATAAAAGTAGCACGTGATAAGAATTACAAAATAAAAATGCAGAGTGAACAAAGAATTAAGATTTAAAAAATAAGTTATAAGAAATTAGCATGCACCGTGTCAACCCTTTCAATGTTGGTGGACCATGGTTTCGTTCCACACTAGGGTTGGGAGAGTCACTCACTCACTATTGAATTGGCACATGTGTCTTGGACTGATTGGGGCAGAAAGCTTCTTGATTGGAAGGGAATGTGATGGGTCCCTTGCTAACGTCACCGATATCGTGATGCATGCCCCACTTTAAGCATATGCCAATTATCTACAATCACTGTCTCTTCAAAAACGGCCACACACATGCACATTTAGTACAGTATAGCTGCTATATGCTAGCACGAAATCTAGAACAGACCAAAACCAAATCATAACTTAATTTCATGATCATGGTTGAAAACAAAGGATTAATAAAGTTCTCTGCACGAGGAAACGTGTGAGGTAAAGAAACAAAATGTTTTTATCATTACTTTAAAATAAAAAAAATTTGTAGGTCTTAAAGATAGAAATATCTCTCAATCACTGTCATTATTGGTGTTACATCTTATTAATTTAAAAGAATTTTACATAAAAAAGAATCAAACATAATTTTTTTTATTAAATTAATCGTTTTTCCACACGAAGGATGCAAGGTTTTACAGTACTGAATTATCTCGTGAGTTAAATGCATTATGTTTATAAAATATTAACAATAGATGTGCTTTTTTATTTTATTTACATATTTTCTCACTTTAAATAAGTTAAATTTATATCTAGAGAGTGATCGTAAAAAATATAAAGCGATGATATTCATTAACGATCTAGGGAAAAATGTTAATGAATGGTAGTAATAAATAGTTAATACAATGAAAACGATAATTGGCATGCATATATATTTTGACCTATTCTAACATTTTATTTACATTGTGTATCTTGTTATTATTCCAATATGTTGGTCGGTTCAGGAGCATTAGGAAACAGCAGTATATGTAGTTCTTCGTAAGTAATTGGACCAAAATTTACACTAATGTGATCTTGAAATCGATACTGTCTTTACACTTACAGCTATGCATTTTCACAAGTTTGACGAACTCCTAATATTTCAAAAACTAATTTCTTAACCCAAAACCCTTGCTTACTTTCTCTGCGGTCATTTATGTTATAAATAAATGAATAAATAGTTATTAAACATTAATAAAGTTAATTTATTTAGTTAATTATAACATATGACATCAAACTAATTAAGCATTTAGCACATCCATCTGGAATGCAAACTCGAATTTGAAAGATACAGTACAAACCCAAAAAGAATTTGCAATCAAGATATAAGAAAAAGATAAGAAGATTTAAAATGAAAAGAAAGAATGTTAAAAAAAAAAGAGAAATGAAATTTGAAATTAAAACCAAATCTAATTGTTTTCCACTAACTTCATTCCAAAACTAATTGTTAAGAAAAAATACAAATGCACAAAACATATAACATGACAAGATATAACTTAAGACACAATAAACTATAAGAGGAAAGACTAGTATAATAGTACATTTCCGTTTTAGTAGAATGCACAAACCAACATCATAACTTAGGTCAATATATATCTCATATGGATTAATTCGTGAGTACACACTAAGTGCATAAAATTGTTCCTTTGGGCAAACAAATTTCCTTAACCTATCGCATTTTTCTGTAATTCCATTCGTTCTTAACTTTTAACCCAAACATTAAGATAATACCCTTTGAGTGGATAATCACATTCAAAGATTAAAATCATTCCTCAAACTATACAAAATTTCTATGAATCAATACAAGTGATCCCACTTTAGTAATAATGACTAATAGTAATCCATGAAAATTCTTGCATAAAAATGAGTTTTCTCTTATCCAAAACCAGTACCTAATAAAACATGCAAATACATCATTAAAGAATATCATTAGTGGTCATACATCAATATTTAATTGCATTCTTATCATCTTTTGATAAGTCACTAATCTTATTTGTTAGATTTCAAGAAAATTAGTGATTATAATAAAAAGTAACTCTAAAAGAATTATCTTTGATGTAAGTTGATTCCTCTTTATGTATACACACATATAAGTTTAGATAATTTTGTTTGAGTGAATTAAAATCACTATGAATGACAAAGACTATTATAAATGATAAAACTTTTCCTTAAAGTATTTAACACAATTGTATATCTAAGACTCAAATCAAAGATCTTTGGTTAAACTGAAATAATTTCACATTAATTAACCTATGTGTTTAATGGTTTTATATATATATATATATATATATATATATATATATATATATATATATATATATATATATATATATATATATATATATATATATATATATCGTATCAATTAAAACCCATGTGATAATTAAACCTCCAGCAGAAGGTGAATTAGTGTAAGGAGGGAAGTAGCACATACCCATTATATTCAATAAAACTCACGGTAACCAATCAACGATTAACAACAACCATTTAAATAAAATCTATTGAAATTAAATATAACAATAGAAATTTAAATTAATTGCAGTTGTTATTAAGGGTACTCACTTTTAAGAAAAAAAATATTTATTTTATTATGTATTAAGATTTTAATTTATATATAATATAGATTACGCATTTTATAAAGCTCATACGATTATTTTTTAGACTTATCAAATAAATTAAGTATGATTTTTTTAATGTTTTTACAGGCTATTTTAATAACTTCGTGAAGTTTATCAAACAATGTTTTTTAGTTCACTTCAATAAGTTCTATGTTCAAATGTATAACATAATATCTTATGTGATAAGATATTATTAAATATTTAGTTAAATTGTTTAGTAAAAAAATCATTTAGTTAAATTGTTTATCCAAACAATTTATTTAGGTTGTTCATTTTTTTTTATCGGCAGGTTGTTGTTCATAATATGTTCTTGATTTTCATAATTTTTCAAAGTTGTACGTAAATTGCCAATGCTTTAAAATCTAAGATAAAGATATGTACTGATTAAATAATTAACCCTTTACGTCATATATGATTCATATGTTCATTGCTAATTAAGAGATAGGTTTTATATCCTACAATTTGTTGCTAAGTGGAAGATAGGCTTTATCCTGGTAGGGTTAGTCTTAAACAGTTAAACTAGAATTTGTAGAATGGTAAATCAATATACCATCTAATTTAGGCAAAATGACTTTGTTAATAACTTAAGCAATATGACATTTTAATTCTGCAAAATAACAATAACTAAATCCTTTAGTTACTAGATTAGATGCTAAAGAAAGGGATTTTTCTTTTCCTTTTTTTTTTTTTTCATTCGTGGCTTTATCCCCTGACTAGCTACTAGACTTGTGGTTCCACATGTATATCCCTATCATTCTGTCTTAATCATTCAAAAATTCATTTGACCATGTACACTTGAAGTAAAATTATCCTTTCGATCTAGCCGCTTTTGCTATAGTGTTCTCATTCTTTAGGCATTGAATATTTGCCAGATTCATGTTTAACTAATTTTTCTATAGACCATATATAATTAAATTCCAAACCGAGAAATCCCAAATTTCTATATATAGACTAGGACAAAACAGTATTCATCTCCATATCTTAATGAGACCCACATATCTCAATGAGTAATCGCAGAGAGGTCAACAACCCCAAAAACAAGGTCTTCAGTGGTCCAATACCAAACTAACTCACGTAGACTTCAATCCTAATTAATGATTGTTTGTCATTTTACAATTTTCTTAAATTTTTAATTATTAAATAAAAAATATTAATTTTTAAATATCAAGTTATATCAGTCTAATTTGATTTTTTTGGTATATATATATATATATATATATATATGTGTGTGTGTGTTATCTTAACAACATTCACTGACATCAACTTTTGTTTTAATGTATTTTTAATAAATCATTTAAGAATATGGAAAAAGATATATTCTTATTGATTCTACAATGCGTTCTAGACCATGGTACACTGGCACTGCATGTAAGTTGCATGTAACATATTAGTATAGTAAATTACAAAGGTCAAACCAATGATCATTCGATTCTTTATTCTTTCCTCTTGGTATCATTTTACCAACGTTTAAGAGCATGGTTAGAGACTCAAAGTGATACATATATATGTTATAAAAATATAAATTTATTTGTTTTATTTAATCGTTAAATAATTAGATATTAAATTTATATAATCAAATAATAGCTTAAAATTTTTTCCAAGTTACTTTTATTTGTGTATATAAAAGAAAAGAATTATAAATAAATATGCAATAAATCTGCTTCAGGTTCAACTAATTATTAAGCGATGGGACGTGATAGAAACGTTATATGAAGTTGAGATAAGTTATAATACACATGGACGGAGAGATGAAGCCAATAATAGAGAGCCAACACAGTGACCCAACTGCGTTTTTTGTGGAAAACAATGCTTTTAATTTCCTGTATAATTAGCATAATTAACAAGCACATCTAACAAAGAATTTTTACACATTAGTTAATGTTTAAAGAAGAGTTTATTTATTTAGATGTTTTGGTATGATAATGTATATATTTTTTTTAATTTTTATTGAAAGATTAATTTTCTGAGATATTGAGATTTATCATAATGACTGATTTTTTTAAATGTGAATTTAAGAATTGAATTATTACATATTTAAGAGAAGTGGATATCTAGCTATTCATCATACTTTACCATACTAATAGATATATGTAATAATGTGGAAGTGTAATACTTTAATTTAATAGGTTTCTTAATTTGATATTTTATAATGAGACAGCACAATTCCTCATTAGAATATAAAAAGACTTTTAACAAATATTTTTTACATTTTTAATTAATTGTGTGTAGATGCAGCATTAGATGATATAAAAAGTTTATACATACATAAATAGAACTTGAAATCAATCTAGAGAGTAACTTAATTTCTGTATTGGTTCTGAATTAACCTGATTTAAACTCGGCTTTGTTGGTTAATTGTGACCACAAATATGTAAGATTTTTTCTTCAACAAGCATTGCAACGACAAATCCTTCCTGAATTACAATAACAATAGAGAACCAACATTGAATACAGAATAAAATAGAACCACTTAAAGACCTAACATAAAAACTACGTTTCATTATTGTGTACAGTGCATCTCGTAGACCAAAATACTAGTGCAATTTTCCTATTTCAATCACTAAACTTAAAACAAAGATAAAATGAGAGATAGTGTATCTAAGAATATTGGTGATGATGAGACACCCATGAGGAGGTTTTTCTATCAAATGAGAATTCGTAATTTTTGTAATATTAATAATTGAATTAAATATTAGTAAGATCATTTCTATTGGTAATGCCAACATTTCAAAAGAAATATATATTAAAATAAAAATTAGAAAATGTTTAACCAAAATTATTTAATTTTTTATTTTGCACTTAATATTTACTTTTTAAGATAATTAAAATATGTAATAAAATATACTAAATAATAGTATAATAAGATTTTCTATTGTGATATGACAAGAAAATAAAAATCTTTAAAAATTATGTTACCCATTTATTTCCTGCTACGATGCAAAACTAGCTGAACAGGGACTTTACAAAAAATTAAGATTTTTTGGTGGGAAGAGAAAGAGATTTTAAAGAATTCATGTAATAATAATAAGAGAGAAGAGTTGTTGTTTAAAAAAAAATCATAATTGATCGGTTAGTAAATGTTTGCATGCATACATACATATGTTGTGAATGGGAGTGGGGGGAAGGAAGACATTGTTAAAACTTACGTGCACATGCTAACAAACGTGCCAAGTACATTAGTTAAGAAATTAAGAGTAATTCTTTTTAGTGAAAGAGGTAAAATTGTGCTCCTCATGATTTTTTTTGCCATCCTCATTTACAAATTAAAAAATTTCTCCTTTGATAATATTTTAAAAAAATTAATTTTATATTATATGTAATAAATATAATAATTCTTACTATATAAATATATGGCTTAAATACTTTTTTTGATCTTGTAGTTTAGTATTTTTTTTTCTTTTCTCTTGACCCTATATTTTTTTCTTGATTTTAATTCTTTGCGAAACGTATTTGTTTTATTTTTTATTCTTAAAACATTTTAGATAATATTATTTTATTATTTAAAATACTATTTGAAACTCCTTTAAGGATAAAAAAATATAATAGACACATTTTACAATAATTAAAACGGAAAAAAAATTATAGGGGCAAATAAAATATATTTAAGCCTAAATATATTACATTTTATTTTATGAACTAGTTTTAAAAAAATTGATTTAAATTAAGAATGTGTGCATTAGTAAATACTCATGAGATTTGTTAAGATGCATACTCCCTATTTTTTTTATAGTATGAGTAGTAAGATATAACTAGGGAATGTCATATATATATATATATATATATATATATATGGAACTTAACAAATTATTTTTAAAAACACTAAAATGTCATGTATTTTGAAAAAAATTTGAGAGTTAACTATAAGAAATTTTAACTAATTTTATTTTATGATATTATACCTAAAATATTGGAATATCCTTTTCTTATTTTATATTTAAAATATTAAATAATTTTTGTTTGTTGTAATAAATAATGTTATTTTTAATCTTTATAATTTTTATATCGGAAAAAAGACTACTATATTCTCTCTTACCGAGTCTCCTCACGTAATTTTAACCCATTATCTTTTGAGCCATTGATACACATACCACTCCATAGTACCTTGAGACACCTTACAAAACATTTTATTTGTTTTCCTTTATTGAACAATAAAATAATTTACACTGTCACATCAATTGGTGTTCAAGGATTTTTTTTTGGAAAAATAACTAAATTTATCTTTAAAAATGTGAGAAACGGATAAATTAATTTTTGAAAAATAAAAATAAAAATTTAATTTTTGAATGTATAAAAAATGTGATAAATTAATCATGTAGATAATATAATGATGAATTGATCCTTTAATTTTATAATTTAATGTCAAATTAATTATCAAAAAATATGATTTATCATTAAATTGATCATTAAATATTATAACTTATAGACAAAATAGCCTTACAAATTTATCAAGTGGAACTAATTGGTCACGTTTGTTTGCGCATTTAAGAATTAAATTTACATTTTTTATCTTTCAAAAATCAATTTATCGCCATATCATTATTTTAAAAATAAATTTGATTATTTACCCTTTTATTTTGTAAGGGTATTTGTCAATCTTTTTCTTTATTTTTTTTCCTTGCTTTCACCATCAGCCTCCTTTTTTCAATCACGGCCAAGCCCCGTCCAAATCCATCACAACACGTGCACTACTTCAATTCAAACCTTACCGACCTTCACTTCACCAACACAGATTAGGTTTGCGTTGCGGCTAGGAAGCAACCCATTAAATTAATTATTAGTGATTATAACCATATATGATGGAGCATTTAATTTCTAGAAACATATATATATATATATATATATATATATATATATATATATATATATATATATATATATATATATATATATATATATATATATATATATATATATATCATCTGCTACTAATAACTCAACAAATTAAAACACAATCCAAACCACACAGGAAACAACCTTAAAGAAATCCCTATGTGTCTCAGGTCAGCAAAATAGACCACCATCGAAAACGACCCAAAATCCATTATGACAGCAACAGGGTTGTCGGAGTGCCACCGTCCACAGCATTTCGACCATACAACGAAAACCCCAAACGAATATACATAATCTTTTCTTTTCTTTTTCTTTCTCTAGGTATAGGTATAGGTGTGTTTTGATACTGATGCTATGAATTGTATGATAATTTTTTTTATATATATAGATGACAATTTTGTTCTACCCGGATAGAGTGACAAAATTATTTTTCAAAATATTTAATGTAATTATATATCAAATTCAATCTTTAGACTTCTCATTAAGTTGAAAAAATCACAGGCTAGTTGATACATACGTGTTTGGTGGTAGAATATGCTTAATTGGAGTATATGTTTGAGTAAAATTCTTTATAAAAAAATAAAAATAAAAATGGGCCATCATCTCCTAAACCTGAACCACAGCATGCATGCACCATTAATGACGGATATATCACTAAAGATTCCCGTGTTCAAGAGGGTATCATAGTTTATATAGTTAGTTCATTACATTCGGCACTGCATGGATTTATTCCTTATGAAGGGTCGAGCTAGGATTAGAAAATAACTTAAAATTCTAGACTGGGTAGCTGTTCTGTTACTTAATTAGTTCGAAAAAGTTTCAGAAAGAAGCAGCTGTAAACTAACATTGTGACTGTGTTTCTCATTTAATTAGTAGATGAAAAAAAAGAGAAAAACATGTTGCTTCCTTGGTATATGCCGGTTAGAATAATGATTGCTGTTACACCTTTCTGTGTGCCGTGTGAGATACGAGTAGGAAAGAGAGATAAAACAATTAAAAAAAATAAAAATATAATAAATAATGTAATAAGTAATGGAGAAAAAGGAAAAAATAAATGTAAAAAATATGTAGAGAAAAAAAATACGACAATATTAAAATTATATCAATTGCAAAGTATAAAATACTATTGCATTAGAGATAAATTAAATGTGAATGATTTTAGATTTTTTTAATACTTGAATTTTCAGAGGAAGTGTTCCAAAAGTATGTTTGAGATCGGTTTTAGGTCATCATTGATTATCCTTCAAAAATATCTTTTGAGAGTAAATTTTTGTCAGAAAATTCAATTTTGAAAAGTAAAACTTGAGATACTTTTATAAATTTAGCTTGCAAACATACTATAAATTATCAAAATGAAAATGCGTTAGCATATACCGGAGGAGATAGAGTGGTGCCAATGTATCGTATGGTTAAGAACATTCTTATATGTTTGGATTTTTTTTACTTTTTATTTTATAAAATTGTATATTATTGTTTTGGGTATGAGCTGATGTACAAGTATGTTTAAAAGTGCATTTTCAGAATTTTTTTTATAAGAATTGGAATCAAGTATGAGGAGGTTTACATTGATTTATGTGGACTGCTTAACTAATTAAATTAAACTTCTTAATTTATTGAAATGATGTTTACAAAGATGTTTCATTTGATTTAAATGAGGATTTGATGAAAATGTAAATATTATTTGGATTGATGGCTCCTGTTATGGCCAGGAAAATTTTAGTTGTACTAAAAAATAAAGAAATATTAAAGGAATATATATATATATATAAAAGTAACTCTCATCCTTATCATTCATTTTCTTAAGATCTAATCATTTAATTGAAATTTGATCCATGATTCAATTTAATTAGAAAGTATTTTCATTTTGATTGGACAAATTATTAATAGTTTTAAACCATCATTTAATTTATAATCTCCATCAATCTATATGACACATACTTAAGTGCTTTTAATTATTTTTCTTAAATATAAAACTTTAATATGCATTACATAGAAATTGATTAACTAGGACCATAAATATGTAATGATACAAGACCACTTAATAATATCTCGTTCAATAGCGACCTAATTAATTCTCAAGATTTTAAAGAAGATGCACACTAAGTACATACATAATGTATTGCATATGCAAATGATGATCCAAATTAGATCCTGGACCTCCTTGAAGGTCTCATGGTGTTATTAAATAGTTGGGGACAACATAGGGCTTTCTATGTCTGTTACACTTTTATTACCCGCTT
Organism: Glycine soja; assembly: GCF_004193775.1. Lineage (NCBI taxonomy): Eukaryota > Viridiplantae > Streptophyta > Magnoliopsida > Fabales > Fabaceae > Glycine > Glycine soja. Next base: position 37,364,660 of record NC_041018.1, read on the forward strand.
TAAATGGATTCCTTATGAGCAGTGGTTTCTGTTAGCCACGCACACCCAACCATGTCTTCAACGCTACAATAAAAATCTCGCCTCTCTTTGGTTAATACCCTTTCCATTGGCTAATTTCTTCTACAAGAAAAAAATAGAAGAAAACTAATTGCACTCTCAAACAAGAAAGTAAATGTAATTCGCTTATAATTTTGTAACCGAAGTGTTCTTTTCTTTTCTTTTTCTTTTTTTAATTTGGTTGGTGTGAGAAATTTTCTAGACCATGAAGAGTTGTATTTTTTTTAATTGGATGAATATGAAACTCTTATGTATCCTCACTCACAGGCTTAATTCTCTTTCTTTGAATGAGACCACGATCCTTGACAGAACCATTAGGGACTAGTTCATACGTTTTGAGGGTTGAAGCAGTTCCAGGAAAGACTTGCATGGCATACATATAATACAGTATAATTTTCGCTCTAAGCAAGATTGGGGTTACATGATTAAAGACCTACATGTATAGCGTGTTTTGTTACATGTTGTGACTGTGATTTTCTACATTTGATCCGACGCTAATAATAATATAACTTCTACGTTTGAAATATGATTTGTCCCTTTCTGACGGGTTTCCAAACACACATCTAGCGTGCATAACTTATGTTCAAATAAAGATAACAATATGTGGTAGATTATATCATTTGTTGGATTGAAGCACATTTTCATATATATGCTTCTTTCGTATCAAAGTTTTGCACAATTTTAGGCTGGTGAGTGTCATTCTAAAGGTTAAGAAGTCTACCCAATTCTTGATAAATCATGAGTTTAGAGTTTTAGATGTTTCTAGAGTCTCTAAGTTCAAGCAAATAGGACACTTAGGGCTCACCTGTGTGCAATTTTAGATTATAATAGCAATTTTCAAAAGTACTACTTATTACTTAATTATGTATGCAATTGAACTATTATTGGCACCTAGGCCTTGCTTCTGAAACACCAACAAGAACCTAAGGAGAATGACAAGAATCTCCATTACTGTTATAAGTAATCTTGTATTCTATTTTTTTACCTATAGTATGATGAAGGGATATAGGCTTCAATATTTCTGTTTAAGCAAGTTGAGTCTGTTCAGAAGACAGAACTTGGACCTTCTGATGCAAATAGTACAATATTGAAGACAAAAGCAGGAACACTCCATAATACCCTTTCCCTGTTCTTCTCTCAACAATGTCTGTGTGTGCCCTTCTAGTTGGTGTCTCTGTTTTTTCCTTGTAAGAATTTTTGGTACCATTATTTTAGCTAAAAAAAATCACAGAAATGGCTTCTACATTTTTCAGAAGATTCCTTAAGTTTAGTTTCTTGCATGTTTTTGGTATTATTCTCTAATCAAAACTAGACTTTATCTTAACAATCAGCATAATGAAAATTAATTCTAATTATGATTGATAAGGTTTTTCCTAAACCAAAAGTACTGCCAAGTTTTTGTCTTTCCTAAACGGGTAAAAAACAAATCGCAAATAAGAGCTGTCATTACTGTTATATTAAAAGTGAAGGAAAAGAAAGACTTGATTCCTAAGGGGGGGGGTGGGGGGGGGGGGGGGGGGGGGGGATGATGTTTGACGCTACACTGGATTGTATTTATAAGGAGAAACAATCAATTCTATCAGCAACATAATTGATTGTTCTAGACAAGCTAAATTTATCTTTGTAAGTTGATGGTTATTATGCCAATAATGCTTATGTTAAATGAACTTAATTACTAGCCAATTATTTTAAACGGGATCAGAAAAGAAAATGGAAATGGAAACAGAAGCTTTCCTAAGCTTATTTTTTTCCCATTTACTTGGACAGACTTATAGAATCCTTTCGCAGCTATGCTGAATATGTAGAAATACAGAAAAAATAAAATAAAACCAATACCAAAGCCGGGTTTAGTTATTAATGACCCATTTAGTTTACTTATACATAAATTAATAAAAGTTTTCATATATTACTTTCTCCAAAAATTAATGTTGAATTTATGCATAAATTAATTTTAATTTATGGAGAAGTCTTTTTCATTTTTTCTTCTTATGTTCTTGGCTAAAACAATTTGCATCTTCCTATTTTTTTCAAATTTTTATTTTTAATTATTTCATTTTTTAATTGAGACATTTCGTCCTCCACTTTTAAAATATTTATAATTTTAATTTCTACTTGACAATTTAAAAAATGTTACTTAATAGTAGTTACATATCTATTTGAACTGGGATTGCGATTGTGATAAGTAAAAGCATTATAAAATGTTATGTTATTAGAATTACTTTAGGTAGATTATGAAGATATATTATTATAACATTTTATTGTTTTTATTTTAATCTTTAATTCACCAAATACGAGTTTGGGATTAATTAATGAGATGGTATTGGAAAACTTATGTATACATAGACATGACAAGAAAACTCATACCTATGAGTATCTGACCAAATCCGTCTCGATCTAACGGGTAATACCCGAGTTGATCGGGTATGGGTTCAGGTTTTCTCCTATAATCAAAATTTGGGTTAGGTACGGGTATGAGATTACTACATCCGTCCCGAACCCGGACTCGTCCCACCACTTAAAATTTTTAAATTTTTTACATAATTTAATCAAAAGGCTTAGAATTTTTATTACTAGTTAATTTTATTTTTGAGTTTTTACATAATTTAATATTCTTTTCTTAACATTTTTGTAGACATATATGCTATAATAAATTTATTGATATACAAGTAGTTAAAAATAAATGTTTAACAATCAATTTATTTTTTCCAAAATCAAATTTTTAATATTTTCTTTACAAAAAAAATTATTTTTCTAATTTGAATCGGGTACGGGACGGAGTCGGGGATAGCCGATACGCGATGGGTACGAGGATTGGATAATAAATTTTAACTCGTCGAGTATCGAATACGGGTATGAGGACATGTTAAAAAGTCGGGATCGGGAATTGGAGAGATAATACCCGTCGCTGCCCCGCCCCATTGCCATATCTATATATACATGCATGAAGATTGATTCCCCCTAAATTAAAGATAGTGTAGTTATGACTTGAAGCAAAAATCAAGGGGTGTTGCTAGGTGCACCCAGCATTATTGCTGGTGCACCCAACACCCATAGCGAAAAGACGAAAATACCCCGTGAGCATTTAAAGCGAATACTGTGCACCCAACTGACGTTGTTTGATCCGCGTGTGTTGTAATGTGATCCGCAGATGTTATAATTGATCTGCAGCTGATCCGCAAGTACGTTACGGATCAACTTGATCCGCGAGAAGCTTTTATCTTCCTTTTTTTTCATTTTAGAAGACAATTTTATTTTTGAATACGAATAACATAAAATTAGCACAAATTTAAACGTGAAATGATTCCAAACATAAAATAACATTACATTAACTTAAACAATACATTCACTTCAACAAAATGGAAAGGAATTAGCATCAAATACTACAACTAAGGCATGCTAATTTTGCGACAAGGACTCATTATCTTCCCTTTCTATTACATGCTTACTAAAAATAGCTAAAATTTCTATTGGCCCGATTTTTTTCCAGTAGTTTGATTGCACTAATACCTTCAGCACGTCATCGTTGGTTTTAAGTTCAATAATTTCGAATTCGATAATGTTATCTGAATACTCGTAGTGACTTGGTTGTCAAAAAAATAATCGCCTTACCGTTTGTGTTTGATGAATACCATAAGGGGGAATCCCTTAAGGCGCAACTTGTTTGATCAAATCCTTCAGTTCATCCATGGTACATCCGGAAGGAATGTCAAACTTTTTACAATTTTTTCCTATGAACGAGTAACCAACAAACTCATTTTGGCGTGACATGTTTCACCTCCCATTGTAATAAAGTAGGGCATTATGAATAGGGGTCATAGCGGCTTCAAATAAGTTTAGTATATCATCTGGTGTTCTACCAATGGTGCATAATAACTCAATCAGATCAACACATGAAAATTGATTATTACACAGCAACATTGTGTTAACATCATCATCATTTTTGAGTTGCATACATTGAAAGCGAAGATGATTACTTGTATCTGTGAATGGCTGCCGGTAGTAAATTTCATCCAAATATTGTTCGTTGGTTAGCTGAAGGGTACTGTGTATTTTGGTTTTTAACGTTTGAAAATCATAAACATTAGGTACTCGAAAAGGTACTGGAGTGGAGGTTTGAAAATAAACACCATTGTCGTCATGAATAATGGAACCATTTGGAAAAATAAAAGCTAATGTGGAGTTCACAATTGTCTGACTGCTTGTTTCTCCCAAGAATGCCATACTTTTTTCAAAGAGTTGAGTTAGGAATAAATGTTTGATTTTTTACCGTTTTGGCTGTGTGATATATATAGATGAGTTTCAGTACTATTGATTCAATTTTTTAGAATAAATACATACGCGCGCACATGATTTTTGTATGTGTTGTCAACCACACCAATGACGTGACATGTTAACACACTTGCATTTCTCAACGTGTAGTCAAGTCTTATAGTGTCCTGTCATGTTTTATGTTAACACGCTTGCATTTCCTAATGTATTGTCAACTTAGACAACGACTTATCATACATGCATACTTTATTTTAGTTGCAACAATGATTTTTTTTCGAATAAGCAACAAATTTTTATGTTAACATAACAAATAAACAGAGGTACATTTTCAATCATCATTTAAGTCAACATAGTCTCTTTTGTACGACATCAAGCTTCTATAATGTTGCATTCTACTAATATATGGAGTTGGCTACTGCTTCGCCTGAGTATGACAACTGGTGGACCATAACAATGATATCGACGGTAAAGGACAACAATCTTTTAAATTAATCTGTCGTACATGCAAAAATAAATAAGCATCAACTCAATCGTACACAACTGATTTCATAAATATAAAAAAATTTATATCTACAATGTACCTGAATAAAATGATTGTCATTGACGTGACCGATACAAATTATGCGATGCACCGAAGGATCTCCCGGTGGTTGACTTCTAAGAGGAAAGAACATCATGTTTTGTTGGGGAGACAAGGATACAAGGATTACATTATACCTTGATGCAATTATATATCCCATGTCGGTTATATCCATCCACTTATCCATAGTGACCTGAATGAAACAAATATAGACGTCAAAGTTTATTTTAATGTTAAGTCTTAAAAATCAAAAACACAAATTAAATACCGTGGTTAACCCATCAACATGTAGTGACATCCTTAAATTCTCAAATCTGTCTGTGCCACCAAAGAGCTTGATATAGTCTTCTGCGAATTTGGCAAGTTCTATAAGCAGATGGGTGTAGACCAATGACCAAGGGTCTTGACCCATACCTAATAAACTGGCAACCGCCCGATATCCACAATTTTCATCAGCACCGACATCAACAATATTATCAATGAAGTCGTGGATAAATGGCTGAAATTGATCCAACATAGGCATCATCCTTCTTGGATTGGGTTGGTCAGAAGATGATGAACTACGCCTCACTGACGAATTGCTATTTTGTAGAGAATGAAATGCATCTACATACTCCTAATAAGATGGATCACGCTTTGTTGACCTTGGGTTTCTTTTCATCGGTTTTTTCGATGCACCTTTTGTGTTAACCTTTGCTGGAGGAGGACACATTGAATTCTGATTAGGGTATACAATTCCCCGAAGCTTTGTCTTCAGAGTAAACTTACCACAAACATCAAGTTCATCAAATCTTTTGGATATTGTTTCGATTTCTTCCTTGATGCTCACCTCGGGCTCAGATATCCCTTGATCTGAAAAATTGAGTCTCCTCCAGAACATATGGATTGAATCCAACAGGATGCAACCAACAACATATTTGAATAGATCACAAGCACAAGGAAGACCGTGCGTCGTTCTCATCACACAACCACAACTGGAAGGATTGTTGCCAGCATAGTGAACACTCTCAAATTCAGCAGCAATCTGATTTAAAGCATACCTTGAAACCATTCCAAGAAGACTCTTGTATAAGGTTTTTCTGAATACATGTCCAATGACATGTGTACTTGTTTCAAATGATGCTCTAATTTCCGTGTGCTGTAGCGTCACCATGTTGTTCATGGCATCCCAAACACTGCATAAGTTTCCAAGGCTATTTTGTAACACTCTTTTTAAAGCCCAGTGAGAAGATTCAACCCTACATTTCAAATACACAAATAACAATAAACATATACAACAATAAAAATCTATCAATTCATCAACGTTAATCGAAATAAGTAAACAATTTTATACCTGTTTGTTGTTGTATTCCCTAAGTGCATCACCTTATTCGTCCACGCAGTAACAAAATTTTTCTTGTGTGGGATTATCCATGTATCCTTCACATAATCAACAAACATTGGCCAAGATGAACAAACCATTTCAAACCTCTTCAGGTACTCATCAAACTGCTGCTCCAAAGGACGATCAACAAGAGTTCCCTAGGCATTCATGACATATTCCCAAACATTTCTTTGACCAATTAACGATTTTCATTTGCCCTTCACGTTCTTGTTTATGTGAAAGGTACACAACAAATTTGTACACTTAGGAAATATAGTTTGCACTGCATTCATCAATGCTAGGTCTCTGTTAGTGACAATAACTACAGGGAGGACATCACGTCTTAAAAATAGACATCGAAAGCATTCTAAAGCCCAAACCACATTATTTAGACGTTCACCCTTCAGATATGCAAAATCAGCAGAGAATGTCATCCTAGTTGGTGTCACCTCAACAAAATCAAGCAGTGAGAGTCTGTACTTGTTTGTTTTGTAGGTACTGTCTATCAAAAACACCAAATTATATGCGTTTACTAACTTCACTGCATCAGGGTGACACCAAAAGATATCACGAACCACGTCCTCGTCCTTGAATCTGTGCCAATGAATATACTGATCCCGTTCAAGAAGCTTAATTAGGTGTTGCATTTTAGTATCACTTTCTCTTATGGAAAAACAATATGCACTTTTTGCATTGTATATTAGTTTGATGGTCGTACAACTATTGACATTGTGCTCCTTTAGAGTCAGCAGAATGTTTTTTGGTTTGACCATCATGTGGATGTCCAACTAATGAGTTGGTCAATTCATGATTATGAATCCCACAAATCAACTTCATCGTCCAGCCTTGTCCTCCAACCATTGGCTTGCAACGAAGCTTGAAGGGATACCCACATTTCCTAGTCCTAGTGTCTCTTCTAACGAATTCTTTCTTCCTACACCAATACTCGTCACTCCTTTCACACCCAATTAACACAAATGAAGTCCTTCCTCTACTACTTGTGTTTGTGTCAGACCTTACAATCACCACCACAAATCCATTTTCATAAGCAACAGATCGAGCCCATCGTAGAACATCCTCTCGGTTGTCAAACACCACAAACCAATCCACATAATTTCAGCTTCCTATGACATATTCATTTTATTAAATCACTCACAGTCATGAACATTATTACCTGAGAAGTATTGAACGCATCTGAACAATCAACATGTGGTTCATTCACACCACATTCTTCTTCATTTTCATAATCCATATCCACTTCTTCAGGCATTATACCTTCATACATCCACTGATCCTCGTCCATCTTAACAATAAATCAAAAATTTAAACACAAACATAGAAAAACCCTATTCAAATAAAAATACACAAATAACATAGTAAAAAGCCAAAACCCTATTTCATTCTACACATATAAACAATTCAAATACAAAATGACAATACAAACTAAGTAATAAATTAAAAACAAAATTAAACTTTACAATTTCGAAAAACAGAGTCTCTTATGGATCAAGTTGATCTGTGATTCATTGCTGCAGATCAAGTTGATTCGTAAACTTCTTACAGATCAACCTGATCCGCCCGATTTGTTGTACACCATAACAGAATGCACCCAACACTGCGTACCTCGTATGCCACCGTCGACCATCGCAACGCCTTCACCTTCACCTTCACGGAACCTAACCGTTCACCGAACCAAACTGATCGCAACGAAACAAAAGAACTACGGGGAAGAAGCACTGTGCATTGAGGAGAGAAAACAACGAAAGAATGCGCAAATGAAGCATTGTGCCATTTAAAAAAGCTTGGTGCCTGGTGCAAAACACTGTTCATGGCGACACTGTTCATCGACAAGACGAAATGCAGGAGCAGCAGAGGAAGGGGTACTTTAGCCATTTAGAAAATTTGCTGGGTGCACCAGCAATAATGCTGGGTGCACCTAGCAAGTCCCAGATTGTATACCTCCCGTCACCGAGTCAATGCAGTCTGACTGAAACAAGTATTTGCTAGTCATTTACTCATTTTAATCTTATTAAAAACAAATGTTCCAATTACTCATGTCAAGATTGATACACATTTATTTGTGAAGAGGAAAGGAAATGGGGAAAATTAATCTTTTATATAAAAATGTTATTGCTATACATTTATTGTGTGCCTGTTGGTTGCATCCTGTAGCAAGCTGTGATTGTGCTACAATGGGCACAAACAGAATCCTTTAATGAAGTAAACATGTATATTCTACATTTCTATCGGTAAAATATTTGCAACGAAAAATCAGAGAGGTGATAGGTGATGATCAAGTGGTTGTGGTTTCAAGTTCCCGTTGTAAATTAGAATTCAGATAGATTTCATGAGTTTATTTATCACCGCCATGTTGTCTTCGCCAAAACTCATAAGGTTCTAACTCAACAGTGAATAAATTCAAGGAGACAAGAAAGGAAATGAGAGCAAAAGATGCAGAGGGGCTCAGAGCTGCCATCGAAGAAGAGAACGGAGAGCGCTCGTACGGGAAACCCGTGGATGTGGAAAAGTGTGAGTGTGAGTTGAAGAAAAATGAAAGAGGAAAAAATTTCTTACCATGGATGTTGCGCGCGAAGCAACGACAGTTATCACGGGAACCAAGAACGAGAAGGGAATGTGTTACGTTGAGGGGGTATGAGATCTAAAACTAAAAGGCTTCATTAGGTCTTAGAGCTGTAGGAGGTAGTTGCGAAAATCCAAACGAGTTGTTTTAGATCAATTTACAAATAATAGCAAAATGTTTTCATCAAGTTATTTTAAAAAGTTTATTGAAATAAGTTAAAAATCATATATGAATAAATAAACTATAATTATTTTCGTAAAATCTCTTAAAATAAGTGTATGTGAAAATAATTTACTATGCTATCATCCATACATAAAAGAAGATTTTATACAATAAGAAAATATTATGTAATAATCAAATATTTATTCAACATTAATTAAATGTCATTGATGTATTTTAATTAGTTAATTAAAATTAGTTCAAATTCAAAATAATAAAATAATAAATGTTATAATTTATTTATTATTCCATTAAACTAAATTTTTATCAAATCAATCAATCCATTTAAATATTAAAATAAGAATACATCCAATTACATTACCTTAATCAATAATTATGTTTTCAATTCATTATGTTGTAAGTAATCATTTTAATTGGTGACAACTGTTTTATTAATAATAATAATAATAATAATAATAATAATAATAATAAATGTGAGATTAATTTATAAATTATTTACTATTTTTTAAAATTCAATGTTTTTTTTTAAAAAAATGTTATGCTATTTTTTCATAAATAACTTAGATTTTTCATCATCAATGTTTTTTTTTGTGAAAGTTTTTATATTTTTTAATTTATATTTAATTTTTATAATTTGGCATTTCATATTTTTTATTCTTATAAGTATTAAGATATATAAACATTTGAAAGATGTGTGATGTTATTTTTTTTTATTATTTGGATTTATATTTTTCTTATTCAATGTTTTGAATTGTAAATTGAGATGTTTAATAGAAAATATTGATTGATAACAAAGATAATGCAGTAGATATCATGATCTACCCTTCACAGAGTGAAATTTGAATACTAAAAAAATCATCATATACATTTTTGCTATAATAAATACTAAACCATAAATCCAAAATCCGAACACCCCAATTCCTAAATCCTAAACTTAAAATACTAAAAATTCAAAAATCCAAAACCCTCAACCATAAACATCCACAATCATGAGTATCTTTTGCAACTCAACGCACTGTACTCCAAATCTTTTACAAGATCAACCCTTAAGTGACAAGAACGTCATTATTGGCGTCTTCGTCTTCCTTGTCTGTGGCCCTCTTCATCTTCCTTGTCGACGGCAAAGGAGAGAGAATGGGAGAATGGTGCTTGCTGCAGTAGTGGAAGAAAAGAAAAGAAAAGAAAAGAGGAAAGGAATGATAGAACCCCCATTCTCGATCCCATTTCGGTTTCTGAAAGAGAGTCCACCCTTTGTCTGATCGAACGCGTTTCAGTTTCAGGTTTTCTCGATTCCATTTTGATTTGTGATTTCCGATTTGGTTGCAAAATCTTCATCTTTTAACCAAAGGGATAAATCAATATTACTATTTGGTTTTGCCTTTATTTTTCGGTTGTTTTGCTTTGGATCGAACGAATTGCAATGACAGATGAATGTAACATAATATTTGTCGGTGCGTTCTCCCTTCTTCCTTAAGTTTTTTGTTGCTATTGTACATAGTGTGCATGTGTTTTGTCCTATACAAGTCCACCTAAGAATCTGGTATCTAGTTCTTACTCATCAATATTATTCGTCTACCTTCATTAATTTCTTGCATAACTTTTGCGGAATCAGGTTTCTTTAGGATTTTTTCATCGTCATTTTCCTTAATCATTGTCAATGATTCTCAGTCAAAACTGTCCATTTTACAGTTCTCTCCCTACCCAAACCTGATCTCTTTTTTTTGGAAAGCAAAGATAATTTATATTAAAGTAGGTAAAGTACCAGAGGTACTACATGATACAAAGAATAGGATCCTGTAAGAACAGGAACATAAAACACCCTACAACAAGCCACCACCCTACCGAACAGGAAAACATTAACTAAATACTATAGACATTGCTGAAGACCAACAATGGAAAGGAACCTTGAAGTCCCTTTCTCAACCCCTCAACCAAGTCCACAAAAGGAATAGAGTGTTATCTGCCAGCTTAGTGATATCAAAGGATTGATTATGGAATATCATATCATTCTTGGGCTTCCAAATTGAATTTGTAACTTCTAGTCACCACATTTTCCATCTTCTGTTAGAAGCCTTTGATCCTGCTGAAGAATAATGCTGAAGGAAATTATCCATTGGCCTGCAGTGGATAACCCTGTCTTCCTTTACCCAGAATAAGAATTCCCACCACAAAGGCATAATTTTAGCACAAGTGAAAAACAGGTGGGATGCAGATTCAGGTTGGCTATGGCAGAAAGGGCAAAGGTCATTTTCAACCTGAATTTGTCTTTTAACTAAGTTATCCTTAGTAGGGAGTCTATCCCATAACAATCTCCGGGCAAAAGATAAGGCTCTAGGAGGGATTTTAATCTCCCAAAGTTGCTGGAACCCCAAATGCTGACCTTCATCACCCTGCCCAGATTTAATGACTTGGTAAGTAGATTTGGATCCCATTAGCTTCAGCTCTCCAAACTCAGGTGTCCTTCAAGTTGATGTTTAACCTAATTGCATGGATTTGGTCAATGAATTTGGAAGCTGGTTGCAGCTCATTATCAAAGAGATGTCTTCTCCAAGACATGTTCCAAACCCACCCATTATCAGACCAAGATCCCACATCTGCCACCCTGAGATCTCTTTGGGAAGAGATTCTGAATAATTCACAGAATTGATCTTTGAGGGGAATTCCCTCATCACCCCAAGGATCTTCCCAAAAGAGGAACTGGTCACCTCTACCCACCTTCCAACAAGTTTGGTTAGAAGTAGCATTCATGCTCTGGTGTTGAGTAATGGCCCTTAAGTCAGCCCACCAAGTAGAAAAGTACTGCTTTTGAGGCCCCTGACCCAAACCCCTCCATCCTTTGTATTTAGAAACCAGAATCCTGTTCCAAAGGTGGTATGGTTGATGGAACAACATCCATTTCCATTTGAATAAAAGAGCCTAATTGAGGATGTTAATGTCTTTGACCCCCAAACCTCCCATATCTCTAGGAGTACAACAATGACTTCAAGATATCCAAGCAATCTTCCTCCCTTCTCGATTACCACCCCAAAGGAATTGCCTTTAGATGGCAGAAATCCTATTAATGACAGCTGAGGGGGCCCTGAAAAAAGACAGATAAAACAGAGGTAATGTTGTTAAGACAACATTGATAAGGGTGGTTCTACCAGCCATAGAGATATTTCTCTGGTTCCATTTGCTCAACTAAGCCTCAAACTTCCTTATAATCGAATCCCAGACCACCCTTCTTCTTGGATTGACACCAATTGGAATTCCTAAGTAGCAGAAAGGGAGCTGAAGCAGAGCACAATTGAGGTAGGCAGCAACAGAGATGCACCATTCCTCAAGTTGGCCTATAGCACCAAACTGGCTCTTTGCAAAATTAATCCTCAAACCAGAAACCATCTCAAAGCTTCTGAGAATGACCTTCACAGCTCTGACATTCTCCATGGAAGCTTCTCCAAAAAACATAGTATCATCAGCATACTGGAGAACATCCACAGGAACCTTGTTATTCCCCACCAAGAAACTTCTAAAGCAGTTTTTAGATACTGCTTCCCTCATCAGACCTATCAAGCCTTCAGCCACTAGATCAAAGAGAAGGGGTGCCAAAGGGTCCCCTTGTCTCAACCCTCTTTGAGGCTTGAATTCAGAAGTTGGGCTACCATTAACAAGAATAGATATGGAAGCTGAGGTGAGACAAGCCCTTATCCACCTAATCCATCTCTCATGGAACCCCATTCTCCTCAGCATATATATGACAAAATGCCAAGAAATAGAATCATAAGCCTTCTCAAAGTCCACTTTAAATACCATGCAAGACTTCTTGGATCTTCGAGCCTCCTCAATCACCTCATTAGCCACCAAAACTCCATGAAGCAATTGTCTGCCTTTTATAAAAGTTGCCTGCCTTTCATCTATAAGATAAGGCATGACCTTTCTCAGCCTATTAGCCAACAATTTGGCAATAATTTTATAAATACAGCCTATGAGGGATATTGGTCTGAAGTCATTGATAACTTGGGGTTCCTTCACTTTAGGAATGAGAGCAATAAAGGAGGAATTGCTGCCTTTGGGGAAGGAAGCATTAACAAAGAATTCATCAATAAACCTAAGGAAATCATGTTTAAACTCCTGCCATAAATGCTTAATAAACCTGAAATTAAACCCATCAGGCCCTGGACTTTTATCATTACCACAGCTCCACACAGCACAAGTGGTCTCCTATTCTTTAAAAGGTTCAACCATGATATCTCTTTGAGAAGAAGATGAGACACTGAAAGATACCCCATCCAGAGTAGGTCTATGAAGTTGAGGTTCATGGAATCTATTTTGAAAGTGCTGTAAAACCTCAGCCTTAACCAAGAGAGGGTCTTCAACCCAAGAACCATCAATCAGCAAACCCCTTATAGCATTTCTCCTCCTACTGTAATTGATTAGTTTGTGGAAATATAAACTGTTGTTGTCCCCCTCTTTAACCTATCTACTTCTAGATTTCTGTCTCATGATAGATTCATGAAGATTAGCCTTTTCCCAAAGCTGAGATTGAACTTTCTTCAGCTGCTTGACTTGTTGCTCCGAAGGCTGAGATGACATAGAGTTTTCCAACTCATTCATATTCTGTTGAAGGTGCTTTATTTGAGTACATAGATTTGTTGAGTTATCCTTACTCCATATTTTCAGCCTGTGTTTAAGGGTCTTAAGCTTGCTTTTTTAAAACGAATCCCCCCACCCCATGGGCTGATAAGCAAACCAGCAGTCCTTCACCACCTGCTGGTAATCCTTGATCTTTAACCAACCATCAAAGACCTTAAAAGGCTTAGGGCCCCAGTCAGTGGTCTTAGATTTAAGGATAATAGGGCAGTGATCAGAGTAATTTCTCTCAAGGTTGAGTTGAGAGCTATCGAGCCATAAATCAAGCCATCCATCTGAAACCAACACTCTATCAAGCTTACTTTTGCAGGTTCCATTAGGCCTCATCCAAGTAAAAGGCTTACCCAAGCAAGGAATGTCCTCCACCTCCATATCAGCAAGCCACTCATTGAAATCAGCTATGATTTGAGAGTCTGAGTTGCTACTGTTAGTCCCCATTCTTTCTAGAGGGTGTCTAATACATTTGAAGTCCCCAACCAGACACCAACAAGTGTCTTGAGACTAAGATTTTCTAGTGCTGAGATTCTGCCATAACTGTCTTTTCCCAGCAATATCACAAGGGGCATAGATATTAATGACTACCACCCTTTGCATTTGAGGCAGCCAAACCCCACCCAGCATAATGTAGTCTTTATCAGAAAACCGAAAATCAACCTGGAATTTATTATTATCCCAGACACAGAGCAGACCCCCAGCAGCATTCACAGCAGGCTGCCATTCCCAAGCCAAGTCAGATTGCCCCCACAAAAATTGACACGAAGCTTTATCCAAAAATTCCTTTTTGGTTTCTTGAAGACACAGAAGATCAATATTAAACTTCCCCACCAAATTCCTGATAGAAGCCCATTTGAGACCTCTACCCAGCCCTCTAATGTTGTAGGACAGAATATTCATCCCTGAATATTCTTATTCCCTAACTTCAAAGCTTATTTCCTGTCCCGAGACTCCATGGTTGTAAAGCTGTGAATACAATCATGATGATCTGATTCATGTTGAAGGCCTATAGATTTCGCAAGAAGTCATTGCTGCATAGCCTCTTCCAAGTCTTCAAGAGAGTTTTCTTCTGTATTCTTGAACCCCTCAAAAGCCTCTAGAGTCCTGTTGTTTGGGCCTTTACAAGAGGAATCATTTAAACCACCCAGACCCTTGTCCTCCCTTAGCGAGATATCTTCTTCTACTACAGGCTCAAGAGGGGCAGCTTTAGATGGGCCATGTCTTTGTCTAACATAGACTTTAGAGAACAAATCAGAGCTCCCTTTTGATGTCTGAGCCGAAGTTGGGTGGTTTTCCTTTTTACACCCCTCCATCTTCATTATTGGGCCCGAAATAGAGCTTGGCCCAATAGCCTTTTGGAACTGTAAAGAAGGCATGCCTGGTTGTGATCCCCTATCCGTTACAAGTCTCGTGTTTACCCCGTAAATGTTTTGCTCCTTTTCTGCTAAATCTTCACAATTCAAAAAATTTCCAATCTGGTCTTCAACAGGCTGTCGAGACCCAGCTTTTGCAGGGTCCAAGGTTATCATATCTGTTAAAGCATTTCCCTGAGCCTTCTCTGTGAAACATACCACAGGGTCAACCTTTGCCGAAATAGAACCCTGAGTATGCTCCCCTCTGTCTCCTGACTTGTCTATGTATTCATCAGCAGAAGGGGTATTATCCAGCGGACTAGAGTGGTTGGGTGTTTGGCAGCAGTAACCACTGGGTATAGCGTGAGACTGATGGCTCGAACGAAGCTGGTTCTTGGTCGATGACAGCTCCGCCGAGTAGGAGAAGGTTGTGTCATCATCGTCGTCGTCCTCCTCCACCGACGTTATCTCTTCCGTCCACTCTTCGGACAAAGGAGTTCTCGTTCTCCTCACAGCTCCGTCGTCTCCGACCTCCT